>NC_048235.1:36735226-37035226 GCF_002007445.2 Ailuropoda melanoleuca
CATTATATTTCAAAGCTTGAAACTCCTTTTTGTCAAGCAAAGAAAATGATTTCATCAAGCAGTATTTGAGATTATTCAGGTTAGATGTGAGCATGATGTCTAGAGGGACGTTGAAGACAAAATCTTCTTGAATGCAGATTCTTGCGTGTATCTGTTGATGTATCAAGGAGGAGAAAAGGGAAGGTGTATGCATAAGACAGGAAAAGATCATTTTATCGAAAAAACTGGACATTGTATGTCCTCAACAAGGGAAACTTTCAAGAACATCAGCTGGCTGCTTCTCAGCTTTGCAGCAGAAATTGAAGTCAAAGAGGGGAACGTTTCATCTGCAGAGTTCCTAATTCACAAGAAAAGCAAGACTTTCTTTGTAAATTGATTTTTGAGTTTCTCATCGGAGGTGCGAAAGAAACCATGGTATTGTTTTCCTATTAAAATTTTTTGTTTGACTGTTTTTTTTTCCTTTACAGAGAATAAAATCCCTTAACTTTAACTCTGAGATTTTTTGATGCCAGAGAATGATTTCTTAGAAAAGGCAGTTGGGGATCCAGAAATGTCACACCATCCCTCTCTGCCAGGTGCAATTATTTTCCTCGGTGATTTCTCATCCTGGGGTATCAGTTTATCTAATGTCAAGCCATCATGTCAGGACAGCCAGTAACAACTTTAGCTGGTGAAGCGACTTGGTAGATACCAACTCACCCTGGTCAATGTTCACTCAATTTCTCTCCTGGTGACTGAAATCAGGCTTCATGCTGATCACTCGGATGGTTCTTCCAGGAAAAGCTCTCCCAGAGTTTCCCTTGTCTTCGAGATGCAGGATGCCCACTCTGCAACTTTCCCAAGGAGTGTATCCTCCTATTGATCATGAGCTGAAAGGGAGAAAATTTCTGTGAGTCGATGTGTGCAAGTGTGTGTGTGTGTGTGAGATGGTGACAGAGAAAGAGCATGTTTTCTTGTTGAAATGAAACAGAATTTACGAGTAGGAGCAAACACTGTCTGCTCCTGCTTGGCACTGCGCATAAAAAGGAGGCCCGTGTCTCAGTTTTCTTAGGGACTCAGCTCAAATGAATTTCAGGTGTGTATGTGCCAAAGAAAAAGGATTTGAGAGCATGGGGAGAGTTGAAAGAACCATGCAGGCAAATTCATCAGCACGGCGGAGCGAGGAAAAATCCATATTGAAGCGCTGTCCCATTCCCTGTAGAACATGGGGTGTCCACAGGCTGAAAACCACTTCTCCAAAGAAGTGTTTGTTTGAATCTCCACAGCAATGCCAAGGTCTGAATGCAGGGTCTCGCTGCTCTGTAAAGAGGATGGTGTACCCCCAGGATAGGACCAAGGTACCAGGCGGGCAGGGAGGATGTGGCGAAGGTTCTGGGTTACAATTACCTGGGTTTTCTCTTGGCCTCTGGAACTCTGGCTGGCATCCCTCATTGGCACCAAATTCACATTCTAATGCACCATTATTTGCTGCATGGATTAAGAGGCTTTTTTTTTTTCCTTGTTGGATCAAACCGCACTGTGAGTCTAAGGTTTTAACGTTAACCTTCTGTATTTTCAGTTTAATTAAGTCCATAGCCTAGGAAATGTTTTCCTGCCAACCCCTACAATAAGACTCTTGTCAGGCAGAGCTAATCTTCAGTGCTCTCTGGACTAGCCCATAATTACTTTTAAGAACAAAACTAGGATTATTGAAAGTTATCTATATTTGATCACATTTGGGGGGGTGCAAAGTATATACTCAGTTTCCAGGGTTCCTTTTTCATTGACTTTTCAGATTTGTGCCTGGAATTTGATGAAGACACCCCAAGCCATCAAGAGTCCCTCCCCGCAATTTGTTACCACTGAGATCTTGGCTCAAGCAGCAGTGAATTCTTAGGAGGCAGAGTTTTCATGGACACATTTTTAACACTTTTCATTACTAGCAGGAAAGAAAGAAAATTCCTCTCCAAAAGCAGACAATTATTTCTCGACTCGATTCCCTGTGATGAAAGCAAAGGGTGTGTGTCAGTCTGTGTGTGTGTGGGGTGTGTGTGTGTGTGTAAGGGCTGATTGCAATGAAGAGGGGCAATGTGTGTTTGCTTTTGGAAGGCAGCATTGCTACGTGGAAGCACCTTGCCAATAGCATTTAATGATTGTCAATAAACAAAGACAGTGACAGGAATTAGCTTCCATGCTTTATCTACAGCTCCTATCATCAGCGGAAATTCAGCTAAGTAGCATGCTAGCCCCCTAGAGGACTAGTTTTGTATTTCTCCCATAAAATGTCCAAGTGGCAAAGATGATACACAGTAAAGAAGACTACAGAGGGCTCTTGAGTGCCGCAGGAAGCATTCTAGGTGGGAATTACGGGGGATGTGAAAATACACAATGCCACAGTCATTCTCGGCAGACTCCTTAATGAAAATAAATGTTAAATAATAGAGAAACGCTACTAGCATTTCCAGAGAAGATAGCTCAAATCCCTCATGCACAAAGATGACAAGACTTTTGGGTAGGAACCTCCTTGTGAGGAGAAATAGCCAATATCTGAGAACAGTCACTCTGGAGCCCTGGGAGGGGTCTTTGACGGACAGCTGTATAAAAACATAGTGATCCAGGGAAGATCATGTCAAAGCAAGTGTTATAGCACATTAATATCAGTCAATCAGACTCAAAGGTCTTAATTTTTCTACCTAACCTCCTTCTGAGACACTGACATAAACAGATGTTTTATCAACCATTTGGACCACTAATGGTTTCACGGATAGCTGAAAAAACATGCTAAACCAAATCACAACGAACACTATGTCTTTACCAGTCACAAGTTGATGAGATAATGTCTGGATTATTTTAAGGAAGTCGCCCTTTTGTCTAAGAATAAGAGTAAAGATATTTTTGTTTAGAAAAATGAATATTGCAAGCAATTAAATCCAATGCCTACACTGCAAAACCATTATTTATCCAACAAAGGAGCCCTGCTAACTTTGCCAGCCTGAGATTTAGTTGGACCGGCTCATTCACGGCACCCCCCACCCAGCTGAGCTCTTCCCTGCTCTAACTCTGCTCATGCTACCCCTTCCTCTTACTTTCTCCGTGTCCAAATCCTAACCACCCTGCCACACCCAACTCCTCACCTGCTCCCTTGTTGTAACATTCATGTCCCTTTCCTCATTTCCGGTCTTCACTACTCATTTGGCATGTACCATTAATCAACTTGTTTTTCTTTTTAAAGTTGTATTTTGAAATGATGTTAGATCTACAGACGTGTTGAAAAGATAGTACAGAGAGTCCTGGATGCCCTCCACCCAGTTTCCCATAATGTTAACATCTTATGCAATCATGGCACATTTATCTAAACTAAGACGTTCGCTTGGTATGAGACTACTAACTAAACTGCAGAGTTGGTTTGGATTTCCCTGTTTTTTCCAATATGACCTTTTTCTGTTCCAGGATCCAATCCAGGATTCCACATTGCATTTAATCATCATGTCATCTTGTCTCACCAATATGTGATAGTTTCTCAGACTTTGTGTGTATGTGTGTGTGATCTTGACACTTTTGAAGGGCACTAAACAAGTGTTCTGTAGACTGCACCTCCGTTTGTGTTTGTCTTGGGTTTTCTCATGACAAGATGGAGGTTATGGATTTTGAAGAATACCGAAGAGATGAAGTGTCCTTAACATCACGTTATACCAGAGGGCACGTGATGCCACTGTGACTTATCACTGGTAATGTTAGCCTCAAACACTTTATTAAGTTTTGTCTGTTAGGTTTCTCTACTAAGTTATTATTTGTTTCCCTTTCATAGTCTATTCATTAGCAGTGAGTCACTAAGTCTAGCTAGTCCACATTTTAGAGAAGGGAAGTTAAGGTCCATCTCCTGTAGGAAGGAGTATGAAAGAATTTCTGGAAATATAGTAATGATGACAATGGCAATTACTAATTGTTCTGGGAGACACGCTTTGAAGCTATTCATTTATCCTGTTTCTTCTTAACATTTGCTCATTAACTTTAGTATCTATTAGTGAATCTTGCAAAAAGCAGTTATTACCATGGTGGTCTAAACGTGCTTTTCTATTTCCCTCACTTTGGTATTAATCATTTGGGTTTCTTCTGTATAGAATATTTGTCCACTTGCACATTTATTCATTTACTCAATCACTTATTTATGTTAATATGGCATAGATGTTTCTTTATATTATTATTTGTGTTATAATCCAATATTCTTTTTATTTTGTTCCAGTGTTGGCCTTTGGAATATCGTGTCTTTTTGACATGCCTCCACTGTTTTTTTTTTTTTAAGTAGGCACCACGTCCAGTGTGCAGCCCAACATGAGGCTTGAACTCACTACCATGACATCGAGACCTGAGCTGAGATCAAGAGTCAGATACTTAACCAACTGAGCCACTCAGGTGCCTCCATTTCTTTTTTTTTGAACACTGCTTTAATTTCTGGAATTTCAAGATGTTCCAGGATTATCTTGTATTCCCTGAACCCTAGCATCAACTATTTTTCCAAGAAGCCCTGGTTCCTAGTATCAGAGAATGGCGTTTAGAAACCAAGACCCGGGCACTAGCTTGCATGTGCTTGCTGCTGCTAGCCTTCCTTTGCTTTTTGATCCCCTCACTGTGCAGATATAGGAAATTTATCTGTACGGATACTATCCTATGGATATACTCATATCTACGTTTCAGCACCTTTCCTCCCTTTTCCCATTTCTCTCTCTCTGTATACATGTACACACACACACACACACACACAGAGCACTTCTCACTCTAACCCACTTCTTCCTTTGGCAGTGAGAGATTTGGCTTCCATTACTTACAAGTCATTTACTGAGTGTTAAACTCGCTAGAATGTTCACAAAGTAGCTTCAGAATTGCTTATCTGTACCCCTGGAAAACAAACTTACCAACCACAGTACGGTGCTTAGGGAAAGTTCTTATTTGTCTTCAGTCCTACATGTTCCAGTTAAACCACTGCATGCCAAATTTACTTAGGTCAGCTCATTTTTTATCTCACTCCCTTCAGAGCGATTTTCTCACATATCTGTAATATAGTTAGATTCATTTGTCAGAGTCTGCATTCCATCTGGGATTCCCAGCATGTTCTGTTTATTTGTTTGTTTGATTAGCATGTAATAAAGTTCATTTGTGGTGTATGGTTCTGGGGGGTTTGACAAATGCACAAAGTCATTTATACCACCCTAGTGCCATGCAGAACTGTTCTATCACCTCATAAATTCCCGTAAGTGCCCCGGTGCATCAATCACTCTCCCTCCTAGAGTCCCTCAAACATATACTTACCTGTTTTCCACCCCTATAGCTTTGCCTTCTCAAGAATGTCACATAAAGGGACCATATACCATATGTAGCTTTTGGGGTCTGGTTTCTTTTACTTAAATTGAAAAATGAATTTAAATTTCATTAAGAGCTCATTCCTTTTTATTGCTGAGTAATACTCCATTGTATGGATGTACCACAGTTCATTTATCCATTTACCTATGGAAGGACACCTTGGTTTTTTCCCATTTCAGCTCTATTATGAATAAAGTTGCTATAAACATCTGTGTACAGATTTTTTTGTGGGTGTAAGTTTTCAATTCACTTAAGTAAATACCTAGAAGTGGGATTGCTGGGTCTCACATATGCTGGGTCATATGGCAAGTGTGTTTAATCTCACAAGACACTGGAAAACTGGTTTTGAAACTGCCTATACCACTTTGCAGTCCCACCAACCATGAATGAAGGTCAATTAACTTTTTATATTATGTTCACGTACAACACCAGAATGAGTAAGACATTGTTTACTTATTCACAATAATTGAGTCCCTATGTATCAAACACTATTCAAACCTTTTTTGGTCAAGATTTAATTTGGCTGTCAGAGAGAAAATGCTTATAAATAAATAATTTTAAAGAGTGATGAATACCATTAAGAATATTGTTCTATGATTGAGATGAACCACTTTGAGGAATTTGAGCCTTAAAATTTCACTTGCCCCACTGACTAAGAACTTAATAAAACTTCACTGAGACCAATGAATGTGTAATGGGTGTTCTGAAATGATGCTTTGGAAATGTGTTGTTCAAAGGAAATTTAATAAACTATAATCTTTCACTACATTTCTGGTTCTAAAATCACTGCTTGCATAGCAAGTGGACAGGATCTCTTGAACTAAGCTCAAGCATTTGTTTTTTGTTTGTTTTTTAAAAATGTTATTTGGTGAATTAGAAGTAGGGAAGCAGAGTGGGAGAGAGACCAGAAATAGAGGGAATTTCTCGATGGTCATCTAAGATATACCCTGCATTGACTAAGTTGACTTAAAGAATGTTTGCACTAACAAGGAGAAATAATTCAACTGTGTTACAAGCATTCCACCTTTAGAAATGGAAGATACAATATATCTTTTTAAAGAAAATTATGAATTAATTTAAAAGATCATCTGGAGAGACACATAGTATCGTGCATGGAAGCAGCAACAAACTTAATGTTTAGCTGTAGGAGGTTTAGCAATTGATTTTCATAACACTGGATTTATGGTTCAATAATTTTCTATTTGGATGGAGGTCAGGGTGTCAGAAATGTTTCCTTGATACTGTCACATTCCTCTTCTAAAGAAATGCATTATTATCTAACATAGAAGAGACAGACTTTCTGAAACCAGATATTTTAAAATATTAATCATGGAACTTCAGCCAATGGGATATCCTAAGAATAACCAGAAACCTATAATGGTCCTCAGCTTAGGTTTCAGATGCACTGACCACTGAGCTGAATGTGCTAAACCTATTTCTGGGGAGACGACCCTTGTTAGACAGGCTGAGCTTGGCAGGGACTGGTAATGCAACTCAAGTTGAGAATAAGTGAGTTCCAATAACTTCAGTGTGAACCGTTTCCACTGGTATCTGCTCTGGCCTCGGAATACTACTGTCCTGTTCTTCCAAGCTCATGAAATGACCATTTGTCTGTTCTCACTTAATGATGTGGCTTTTGGAGACAGTTTTGTTTAATAGTCTCTTGGGAAAGGGAATGATTTGCGGGGAGGTTATATTGGTTGTCATTGGAAATCAATGCTTTGTCAGAATTATGGGCAAAAATATTCAGAACGAATTTTGGAAGGCTTAAGTCCTTCTTCTATGAAGCAAAAAATTCAGAGATGTCTCGTGAGTTTGGAAGAGTTTGTATAGGTCCACACGGCATTCTCTGTGGGATCATGACTCTCTGAAGCACAGCTCCAATATCCCTCACCCGCTAATGATCCCCACAATTGTGATAGAAAGATGGACGAGCATAAGGCAGGCAGGACTGTTGGCCTTATTTAGCTTTTCCTTCCTTGCAGCTTCTCTTCACGTGATCAGCAGCTCATTTCAGATGTATAGGAGTGATTTTCTACTTGTGGTTGTTATTTTAACCTCCCTTTATGAACGTCATTTTAATAAAATTTTTCTCTGTCAAGATATGAAAAGGCATTGATGAATAAAACATGGATGAATTGTGTAGGGAAGATAAACATATATGTGTATATATGTATGTATAAATATGGGTATATGTGTGTATATCTTCTTTGATCCAGTTTTGATTTTACTTCCTTGACTCTGAGAGATTTCTGAAGTCAGAGCTTTTGTCCTTGTCCATGGCACAGGCGTGATTAGACCCTATTTTCCTCAAAGCCAGGGCTGACAGTGTCAGGTAAGGGAAGAAAGGGGGAACAAATCAAAACTTGTTTCTTATATTTAAAACTGACAACAGTGCTCTAACAGGACTTGCTGAGGGAACTGTAATGCAATGAATATGTAAAATAGTTTAATGAGGTAAACTATGGCTAAGCTCATTTAAAGCAAAGAATCCAAAAATGATGAAAGGAAAGCCTAGATTCATTTAAATACAGGTCAAGGTTTGGGTCCTTTACAGATATGCTATTTTCATTTGTGGATGTTCACCCGCTTAATGAATAAATACCATTTTTGGTGATAGAATTACGGCCAGTCCCTCTGCTGTCGGGGTGTCCTGGAGCGCGTAGGCTGGAGCGCGTACGAGTCTCCGCAGCTGTCGAACACAATCCCGTAGGCACCGTGTGTACATTCATCTGCTTTGCAGCAGCTCCACCTATTGGTAACAAAGGGCAGGGGACAGACCAATGCAAATTGACTTCGAGGCGGATTTCATTAAGTTTGGCTGTAGTTTTCCTTCCGCTGGGGAACAGAAAGCAACAGGACAGGGGAGCGCCATTTTGAACCCGACACTACACGTTTCCCAAACTGAGCTGAAGGAGCAGCTGTCAGTGTCTGTTGTTTTGGTGCCGGCTCTGGGAATTAACTCTGTTATACATAAAAAGACAGTGAGGGATTTGCAGACGAAATGAAGAGAAATACTGTCTGAGGATTTCAGACAAATATTAACCGAGATTTTCATCCCTCAGACACCATGGCAGTAGATTTCTCTTTTTTCCATCTGTCGGGTGGTCGTGACCTTAGAGGTCATGAGCTTTGAACATTCGATTAAAGATTTCCTTTCTGCGAGCAGACTTTCTGGCGCAGGGATTCCAGAGGCCTTGAACAGCAGGTTGTATACTGACATTCCAACATACCAAACCGTCCATCTTCCACATCTTAGGCAGGTGCTGCCAGGTGGAGAGATGGTTTCTTGAGCGGATACTTGCTTGGCCAGGCCTTATGGCAGTGTTGAGGTTGGAATGGAGCTGCCCTGCAGAAAATTCTGAAAAACACTGAATACCAATGGAGCCTTACCTTCCCATTCCAAATGTAACTGGAGTCACTTGCAATTTCTTGTTGCTGTTGTTGTTATGGGGAGAAGAGAAAGAGGGATGCTTAGCAACACTGGTGTTCTAATTTTCTTATAACTAGCTTTGATTCTGCCCCTACTTCTGACTACTTCCTCTCTCTTTCTCCCCAGTTCAAAATGGAGGGCGCAGGAAGACAGATGGGCCACTTTAGGGTTTATTTCTTAATTTAATAGCCTCGAGGACCCAGTTGCAAGCCCTCATTTGCTTTAGATTCTCCCTCACTCAAATGATATATGAATAAGAATCTGAGGCAAGTACATAGCCATGAAAGAGGCAAATTCTCTCCTGACAGTATATATAATAAAAAAAAAAAAAAAGAAAGAAAGAAAAGAAAGAAATCAGTGAAGGATAGCTGACTGTCCAGGGCCCAGAGGAGTGAAAATAGTGAGTGAAAATCAGTCTTGGCATTTAAACTCCACTATTATTAACACAGAGTGAATCTCGTCCTCTCTTTTTATCATTTCTCGAAACCAATCCTAGAATCATGTATGCTTAAACACTTATGTACTGAGCAAAATAATATGAATCACAAATGATTTCCCTTAATATCACCCCACCATATAGCTCCTGTTCAATTAAAATACACCACGTGAGCTTTGCTGGAATTAAGGACCTTGACCACTATTACTCAAGTAAGGGATAGCAAAGGCCAAACATAGAAAATAAAGTTAAATTAACCAAACTAAGCCAAGGAAATGTACCCCCTTCTCCAAATAAAAAGCATGAATATTTCACTGTGTATTCTAAGGATTAAAACAAACCAAAAATTGAGTTATTATTTGAATAAGTTATGGAGGAGACCACTCATTTCCAAGGGAGGTTTTATGCTTAAAGCATTTAAAATCTAGCAGAGATAAGGTGTGTGCTTATTAAAATTAAATAGCATAATAATAGTACTAAGCAGCAACAGAGAATGTTAAAAGGGTAGCAATTAATTAGGAAATGAGTGATACATCATGTTCTATGTGTTTATAGGAGGTGGTCACTGATGGTCTAGAGAAGCAAAGGAGGATTCTTTTGGCTTTGAAAAATAGGTAAATTAAAATGATTATATGGTAATATTTCTACCCTCTCCTAATTCTTCAGTGTACTTTCCAGAGGTATCTTACTTTGATCTCATGCAATTTCTAAGGTAAGTGGTTTTATGCTTCTTAATTCAAGAAAGCCTAAAATATGTCATAAAAAATGAAAAAAAAGTTAAAAGGCAGCTTTGAACTCCAACCTCTTCAAAGAGTTGAGGTAAATGAACAACTATAAAAAACAACAATAACAAATCTTTGATGAGTTGGAATATGCAGACAGAGACCATTAGACCTTGTTTTGAACGAAGACAGTATATCATGAACCATTTTAATAAATACCAATGCCTAGCAATGCGGTTCACAAGTGCAATATGTTTGACATTGCATTTGTCCATTTATTTCCTCAAAAAATTGCCAAATCTTTATTGGGTCTTACTTTTAGTATAAAGCCTGGTCTAGAATATAAATCTCAGAACCAGAAAATAAACACTGGGAAAACACACTATATTTGGCTGTAAGAATTTCTCAAAGTAGTGAAGAGACGAGGATATTCAGAACTAAGGTGAATGATGTGATAGCAGTTACACATACAAAGAATATAGGAATCATGTCTGACCTTGGATTCGAGAAAGTACCATGGATATGGTTTTAGTCTTTGACGAATTTTGACAGCAGAGAAAAAAGAAGAATTATGATTCTTTATAATTACGTACTTATAAATAGAATAAATAAATCGATGGAATAAGGGTGTGAATAGTTTCAGTAAAATGCTAAATGATTTGGAGCAGCAAAAGAGTAGAAAAGAAAACTGTCAACAATCTTTTGTGTTAAGATAGAGAGTTTAGATTTCACCCTGATAGCAATGATTAAAGGCCATGGAATGATTTTAAGCCTTGATATTTTAGATGTTGACTTGTGTTAACAAAAGAATTTGACTAAATATTTGTAGCAAAGGACAATGGAGAATAAAGTGCATTCAATCTAGTAAAAGATATGAAAACATGAAATAAATGGGAACAATTACACTGGGATAATAGTGGTAAAAATGGAGAGATTAAAAAAATGATACTTAGGAAGAAGTAATGGGAATTGGGAATGACTGGGTCTATAAAAGAACTAAAAGAACAGGGTGATTAATGACTAAAGTTACTTATTTAGGTGATGCTGTTGGTCAGGTAAGCTATTTTCTGTGACAACCCCCACACAGTGGCTGAACACAGTAAAAATGATTTTTTTTTTTTTTACTTCCATTCTAATGAGAGTTGACAGAGGAGTGACCATGACCAGCTCTGTTCCATGAAGTAATTCAGACACCTGGGCTCCTACCCTTCTGAGCTCCACAACCTTGCAGGAACTTGAATTCCTACACTTAAGCCTCTGTATCGAGCCAAGAGGTGAGCTAAGAGAGGAAGACAGAGTGGAATATTTCATAGGGCTTTAGGGTCAGACTCAGAAAGTGTTCACACCACTTCCACCCAAATTCCATTAAGTCACACGATCCATTTAACCTCAAGGGAATCAGGAAATGGGTGGCATTAAGAAATAGAACATGGATATTGGTGAACAATGGGTCAATATCTGCTGCAATGATCAGTAGATGGCGATGCCATGGAACCAAAAATTTTAAAAAGCAAGTTTGATGAGAAGGAAAGAAAGTGAGTTCAAGGTTGGACATGTTTAGTGTTGCATGTGTTAACTTCATGCTGGTTGAAATATTCTGCACATAGTGTTAAATTGGAGTTTGAGCATCAGGATGGAGTTTCTGACCTGCGAATTATTAGGATAGAGGGGGTAGTATAAACAAAGTCATGATTGAGATAAAGGGAAAACCATCGATGAACCATGAGCGGCCATGTATTATGAGACCTGGTAGAGGAGGAGAAGCAAGCAAAGGAGGTTGAAAAAGGCAGTCAGGTATGTGGAAAAAAAAATAGGGAGACAAGACAGCCAAAGGAGCCAAAGCAGACTAGGGCAAAAGGAAGAGGAGTTCAAAACGTCACATACAGCAGGGAAGGGGCAGAGGAAAAGAGAGACTGAGAAATGAGAATTGGTGAAGATAAAAATATTTGCTGAAAAGTGCAAGAAAGGTAAAGCGGCAGGAGACTAGGTAAAGTATGGCATTGATTAGCAATGAATACAAGCATTGGCAAGTGTGTTTTTTGTTGAGCTGAATTATACAGTAGATTGTGGATTCTAGAAATGTGAAAAGAGCATAGACTTGAATTTGGATTATGGCTTCTAATTTAGATCTGCTTAGCCCTGACACCTTGGGCTAAACATTTAATCTAACTTAGTTTCCCCACATGTGATATGAAGCAGTTGGACTCAATGTTCTCTAAGTCCCTTCTCTCTTTACAAATTTGAGTCAAATTATTAGTTAAGGCAATGCAGTATAATCACAAGGAAATGAACTCTGCCTTAGTATCATCCCTATGATGCAGCTTTGATCAAATCATTAAAATTCTCTAACCTTCATTTCCTCCTCCCTAAAAATGAAAATGATATCTACCTCCTAGGAGTGTTTTAAGGTTTCAAAAAGTCACTGATTATAATACTCATCGTGCAATGCTAGCCATCTAGTAAATAATTCTTTTTGTTGTTGTTGTTGAAAAATGGCCCTTTAATGGCTGTTCTGAAAAATACTCTTTTTTTGATTTTTTTTTTTATTATGTTAGTCACCATAGAGTACATCCCCGGTTTCCGATGTAAAGTTCGATGATTCATTAGTTGCGTATAACACCCAGTGCACAATGCAATACGTGTCCTCCTTACTACCCATCACCAGCCTATCCCATTCCCCCACCTCCCTCCCCTCTGAGGCCCTCAGTTTGCTTCTCAGAGTCCATAGTAGTAAATAATTCTAAATGTGAGTGCTAGCAAGACAAGAGGACAACAGTTAGACCATGGGATGGATGTGAAAGAGAGTGAATTCAGAGAAGCCTCCTGGTGTGAAATTTTGGAAAAAGAAGAATAGCTTGTGGCATCTAGGAATTGCTTGATTCTTACTGATTATACAAAGAGAACATGTGTGGACATAAAGAGGTTAAAAAACAAGAATTTATGTATGCATTCACGACAGGCATTCATGAGGACTTATAACCTCTTCAGACTCTGTTCTTGGTGCAGGGAGGAGAAGAGAAGGAGATAAACAGAAAGAAGTCTGGTTTCCATATTTAGCCCATGTAAATGACTGACTTGCCTCTGTTTGTATCCTAGGTGGCCTTAAAAGAATGGAGAGTGATCTCGTTCTCTAAATGATTGTGTGTGTGTTCGAAGGCCAAAGCCTTACTAAAATACAGAGGGGAAATAAAACCAGAGAAGGGTTTTGTTTCTTTTTTGTGTAACCTGAAGTGGACAGCCTGAAAAAGACCAGCCGCAAGCCCTTGAAATATCTACTTTGAAGTGCCTCTGGTAATTTTTCACACAAAAAAGGCACTCTTGTTTATTTGAGCAGCAGAACTGAAAAATATATGCACCAGAAGCAAGATAAATCAAGATCCTCACTAGAGTAGAATTAGTTGACTGCAGACAGTGTTTTATGGGTTGTTTCACTACCACTTTAATTAACTTCAAACAAGGAATACATTCTAGCTCTGCTCTTTTGCCAGTGTGTGAAGCTGGATTCCATATGTGTGATGATTATAACATTGAATTCTACCCTTTGGGAAATCAACCTGACATTGCTCTGAATTGCCCATTGAGTATACAAGGCATTCAATTCTTTTAAATTATAAAGGACAATGTGAAGAGAGTTTTGCCTTCCGTGTCTTGATTGGCTGTTACCTTGTTCCTCTGAGCCAATAGCATTAACAAGTTCAATTAGAAGGGTTAACACTGGAGCTGGGGATTGGGATTTAGCAGATTGAGGTGTTATAAAGAGGACTAGGAATATAGTATAACTACATGCAGGATTTTTAAAATTATTCAACTTCTTCAGAAAGACTTTTGAAGAGAATTAGAATTCAGTTGTGACTTATATCTTTAGCAGTTTTCTTTCTCCTTTATTTTATTTATTTATTTATTTATATTGTGTGAGATATATTCCTTATTTTTCTTTGTGGTACATATATAGTCCTATGCTCTCTGTCAAGTTACTGTTTATTAAACACTTGCTATGTACTAGACAATGTGCTAAGTGCTTTGTATATTTTACTCTTAGAGTCTTCATTATTACCCTGAAAGTTAGTTATCATTATCCCCACTAAACAGATGAAAAAAGCGAGGCTAAGAATTGGTAGAACTGGCGTTTGAACACAACCTCTTATATCCCAAGACAACCTACTTTGTAATCACAAGGCTACAGAGCTTACCAGTCATCACATAAGAGAAGGAAAAAAAAAAGGATTAATCTTGGAGAGACTGAGACTAAGGGTGGTGGGCTGAATCTTGTGTTTTGTGTCAACAATTAGCTGAGCTTGTCTTTGGGAATCTCTTAAGATATATAGAGGATTGCTTTTTCTAAAGTTTTAAGGGTGTTAGAAAAATGGTGTTTTTATGTGACAACTTAGCTGAAAAATTCTCCCGCAGTCCAGACAGAAGACAGGAAGGTGAATAGGAGCCATATTATGAACCAGAAGCGATTTTTATTACTTCTCAGTTGTGAAGTAGATCATTTGACCTCACGGAGTTAGTTCCTTTCTCCTTCATACCACCTGAGTCTGTGGTCATCTTGTGAAAAGGAGAAATGGAGATTTTTCAGGTTGGCTTTGGCTGCAGCTGGAAACTTGATACTCAGCTGGGAAAGGAAGCGATTTGTCTCCTGAAAAAGCCAGCTCTTCCTAACTCTAGAAAATTAGAATATCTGGAAAATCTGGAATATTGTATGAGAAGCTCAAAATGGTAATGCCAACTTTCTGCTGTAAAATCAAAGTCTCTTCACCCCTCTAACTGTTGAGAGAGTTGCTATTAATTCTCACTGATTTTTCTAAGGTGAAATATGGATGGATACAAACTCAACACAGTGCATGGATTCAGAAGAGGTTAGTAATTGTCCCACCCGGCAAGAATCACTCCAAAATATGAATTCTTTTGGCTCTTGTGTTTTTTTTTTTAAATATTTATTTATTTATTTGTGGGGGAGGGGCAGAGGGAGAAAGAGAATTGCCAACAGACTGTGCTGAGTGTGGAGCCTGACCTGGAGCTTGATCTCATGACCCCAAGAACATGACCTGAGCCAAAATCAAGTGTCCAATGCTTAACCAACTGGACACCCAGGCGCCCCTTGGCTCTTTTTTTTTTTTTTTTTAAAGGGTTATTTATGAGCATAAACTTATCAATGTTCTTTCACTCTCCATGGATACAGACAATTGCCACATGGCCGACTCCTGTCTCTGGAGATGTCCTCCCCCCATGAGGGATCCAGTATGATGTGTGAGCACATCTGAGTGTGTGTCTGTGGGTCCGTGTATGTTATTCTGAGAGAATCTGTGATACAGAGGGAGAAGTGGCAGCTTGTTCAGCGCTGATCCTTTCTGACCCTTCACTGTCATTTCAGTGAGCTACCTCCTTTACTATGGAGAATAGAGGAAGAACTCCTCCACCGTGAGATTTGAAAACTGGGTTAGAATTCCAGCTGCCTCTCAGAATGTGTATGCCCTGGGTGGCCACCTGATTGTTCTGACCCTTAGTTCCCTTGGCTATGAAATCAGTGCTACCATGCTTATCTTACAGATTTGTTGTCAGGACGAAAACGAGATGATGTAAGGGGGAAAAAATGTGACAGGAAGAGCTTCATGCAGCTCCAGTGTGGTATTACTTACATTGCCTTTGGGTAGGTGTGCTGAGTCCTGCTTTTCCCTTGCCATGACCGCTTACCTGGACAGGGATTACATGCATGCGGTGGGCAAGGAGAGAGGGGGAAGGGAGGGAGCCAAGGCTGATCTGTGAACTGCTGCTAAAACAAGCCAGGGCTTAAACCTGTAAATGTTTCCTCAGCTTCCTATAACACGAAAACCAATCCTTAGTTTTGGGAATTAACTTTTCCCCTTAGACCTCTAAGGCTAAAATGTTTTGCAACTTATAACTTTTGGTGCTCTTCTGGGTTTATTTAGAGCAGATCTTATGTAAATAGTAGGGATGGAATAAGCTGGAAAGGAAGAGCAAAAAAATTAAAATTTCCTTTGAGCTCCTATTTTTTAGGGATAACTTTGGGCCCTATGTCAATTTAAGACATCCTTAGGGATAAGACAAATCAAAGACTATGATACTTCCTTCCTTCCTGCCTGCTTTCCTTCCTTCCTTCCTTTTAAATAAAAAAGATAAAGCTAAGTTCACTGGAACATTCTTTTTTTTGTTCCACATGCATGTAACTAAGAAATTCTGATTATGAATTAGTCACTGAGAGCTTGGCATTACTGCTAGTAGGTATATTTCTATATTGACATTTCACTTGGATAAGCCAAAGGTTAGAAAGAGATTGAGTTACAAAATAGGTAAAGATCTTTGGTTTACAAGTAACTTATTTGTGTGTGTGTGTGTGTGTGTGTGTGTGTGTGTGTGTGTGTGGATTGCAGATGTTTCACTGAAAGGGAGTCAAAATATGTTCCCTTAAAATAAGACTGGAATTGATGTCAGAAAGTGACTCATACTTATTAACCCAAAGAAGAACACAGATTGTATATATTCAACTCCAGTGTGCCAGAGTACAAATCTAAAGAGACTCATCATCCATTTTTGCTTTTTTAGAATTTATATTGTTCCTTCTTCAGCACTGAGAAATGTCCCTTACAAAAAACACTTCCCCATTAGTCCACAGCCAGCAGGGAAAGAGTCTTCTTGTCACTGAGACCATAGAGAACATCTGGTTGATTAACAGATGTTAATGCCAGAATAGCTTTGGTTTGATCAATGATGTAATCAATCATGAAAGTTATAATTTTAGCAAGGTTTAGACTGTTCCATTGAATAAAGATGGAACATGTCTGATGTTCCAGATTTTCAGAAAAAAATGTATTTCTCTAAAACCAGTATTTGTGGAACATCTGCATACATACAATTTTAGATGTCATTTTTAACATGTCCATATGGCAACTACCTTACATAAAAATGAAACAGTGGGGCAAATGTAAAGATTTATTTTTCCCTTGTAGTTGAAGGGAGGATATGAATTTAGTTTGATTTTGTAGATTAAAGAGACAATAGAAAAAATATGGTTGAAAAGTCAACTGAGATCCAGTTAATTTATTTAGGTAGGAGGAAATTGTTTAATGGATTATTTTATGTTTTAGATATTCATATTATGATATCTGAAGGTGATTTTTAGTTTTACTTTCTGTCATTAAACAAAAGGAACAACAATACAACAAAATGAAAAGTGAAAATGAGAAAGAGAAATCGAAGTAAAATGAATGGTAAGCATTTAATACCCTTTTTTTTGTTATAGCAGGAAATTAAGATGTAAAAGCAAAAACAAAAACAAAAAAGAGATGTAATCTAATAGCAAAGAAAGAATAGATATATCTCATTAGAGATATGGCAAGGGAACGAGATTGAAGGTGGATGAACAAGGAAAAATATTCAAGTATTTCATGGAAAAATTTTTTTGAAATGAATTTGAAGATGAATTATTTGCTGACAAGTTGTTGCTAAAATAGCAGAAGAGCAAAATTTCTCAGAAGGATACCCTCTATCCAGGAGAGCATATTACTTGCCATCATCATCAGGCTGCATCCACAAATGAAGTCATGACATGGGCAACTCCATCACATGGATGCACCCAGCTCATGTTCAATTAGCCAAAATGCCCAAACGTATGTAGCAAACAAAACTCGTGAAATCAAATTATTAGTAACTAGTTCCTGTTTGTTACACTCAACTCAGATGTGCCTCTTAATTTCAACCAGTTTTACACGTAAACGCAATCAGAAATATAAACTAGAACTTCTCCAATTGCACATAAAGACCACATGGCTTGAGTGTTTCTTACATTCTAAGAGTTTTACATGCATTAAACTCACTTAAGCAGCACAGAACATGAGGAAAGATATAATCATTTTCTCTCTGTGTAGATGAGAAACAGAATCCCAGAGGACTTAAAACTCACCCCATGTTACATGGCTATTAAGTGGCAAAAATTCAAATTCAAATTCATAGTTGTAACCACCACAATGTCTTGCAGTTTCATATTAAACCATGACTCAAAAAGAAATATAAAATATTTTAGAAATTTTTTTGGTCACATAGTTTTGCTAAATGCAAAACAGAGATGGCCAAATTTGATTCCTGATTGTAAGAAAGAGTGTGCTTCACCCAGATAAGCAACTTACTTCTCCCCACCCCTAAGGTTCAAGCATATTAAATATGCCCTGACATTAGCCTATTTTTCCTACTTATGTTATTTTGGAAAAAAAGAAAAAAGACTTTTGAGAATAAATTTTAAGCCCAGTGTTTCAAACACTTTGATTAAAAAAACAATTTTCCAAATGTAATCCAAGGGTAGTGCTCTCTAAAACCATTCTGTAAAAGATGCTTAAGAGCCTATACTAGCAAAGAGAAACATTTACATCTATGAAATATACCATCATGACAAGTGTTATATAATCTTCTGTTGTGAGTCCAAATTAGGAAATATTTTCCTTCTTAGAGACATGGATTCTTAAAAATAACTGAATGAATAAGCTTCTTGGTTCGTTGATACCAAATTTAAGAAAGAGGGAATGACAAAAAATAACAAATTTTAACTTTCCTTCATATTATTTTGGAAGACTGTTTCTTAGTAGTATTCCACATCAGGTATATTTGTCAGGGTTCTCCAAAGAAACAGAACCAATAGGATGTTTATATAAATATATACATAATGTATCATACATGAATGACATAATATATATCTCTTACCATATATGTATTATATGTTAATGAGAGAGAGAGAAGCATGAGAGAGATTTATTTTAGGGACTTGGCTCATGGGAATGTGGAGGATGGTAAATCCAAAATTTTCAGGGAAAGCGGCAGGCTAGAGACCCAGTTGATGCTGCAGCTCAAGTCTGAAGACAGACCGAAGGCAAAAACCCTCTTCCTTGAGGACATCAGTCTTTTTTCTTAAGGCCTTCAACTCATTGGATGAGGCCCTCCTACATTACCGAGGGTAATCTGCTTTACTCAAAGTCTACTGATTAACATGTTAATCTGATTTTTAAAATATTTTGACTGTAGCATCTAGACTAGTGTTTGACCAAATATCTGGATACCATGGCCTCACCAAGTTGACACATAAAATTAACCATTACATAATGAGAACATTTCTTCTAAGCATTTGTTTTTGGCAAAGAGAAACAGACCTCTTATACCTAAATCCAGGGCCAATAAATGAACATTGAAGATGCAACATCTGATTTCACAATTTATTTCTATTATACATAGAGACATATATTCGTCAGTTACACATCCCTCATTTGGGATGGCTAGAGAGAATGCTGTTACTGAAAGGAGTAGAGAGCAAGATTTTTTGTTACATGCAAATGTTATATTCTATGTCAGCTGTGATGTCCACATGTGGGATGGCAGCGTATATGTGAGATCACTTAATTATAAAGATTTTTGGATTACTGTAGAAACAGAACATGGAAGAAGTCCAAGATCGATGGGCCATATCCTGGATATTGTTGTCAAGTGGTGCATACCATTATGAGGGATGGGGATGGAGCACTTCATGTTGAGGGGTCCCTTTTATTGCTTGTGGTATTTTAGAAAGTTAACATCCAACCTTCAATCTTTTATTATTTTTATGTGACTTTAAAAAGCTGCATTTCTGTGGAGCTGCAGGGCTTTTGAAAATGAATTCAGCTGACACATTGAATTGGGATGTATCAAGATGGATGGCAGATTCATATTCCGGTACATCACATGACTTGCATCAATTTAGTGTGTCAGCTAAAAAGTTTAAGGAGAGGGAAAAAAATCAGTTAAAGAAATTTCATTTCTGGTAAAACTGGATTTAGGAAACCTGTGGTTATTAAAGAAACTTTATATTGTGAGTCGTCATAGAGGTTTTAAAGACTGTAAATATAGTGATATTTCTGTTTAAATTTGCATGTCAACACAGGCCATAGCAAAGATTTTGGACAGCGTTTTGGAGTCCAAAGAAAAAAGCAGGGAAGCATGAACAAAAAGTGATAGCTATCAGGGGAAAATGAGGCTTGTCCGTAGTTTAAGATAGGAATATCTGGCTAATATTAATCGGAGAAATAGAACTGTAACAATTTTATATGGCAGAGAGTTCAGCTCAATCAATATGGAAAGTAAAATTTTGTAGATTTTTCTAATATGTAGGTAATGTTTTTAAAATTAAAGAATAAATACACTTATGGGTGAATCAATATATATTTATTACCTACTATGTACCAGACACTATTCCAGGTACTTAGACTACAATCCATAAACAAAGCAGACAATCTTGGAGCTTGTGTTTTGACAGGGAGAGATAAAAATAAGCCATGAATATAATAAGTAAATTGCATAGTGTGCTAGAAGGTGGTTAGTGCTATGGAATAATTAAAAGAAATTCACCAGGATTGCAGAGATTGAGAGTACCTCAGTGGGGTCAGTGGGAGGGCTGATTGCTCAGGTAGGCTTCACTGAAAATGTTACATTCAAGAAAGAATATGAGATAGGTATGGAAGTTCACCCCTTTGCTGTCTGGGGAAGGAGACTCCAGGCAAAAGGAACAACAAGGCCAAAGTCCAACGATGGAGAGGATAATATAAGAATATGAAGTCACTGGAAGCCAAATTAGTAGACTCCAAAAGATTAATGCATTAAATTTGACTTTTACTCAGAGTGATATGAGAGCCATGGGTGGTTTTGAGAAGGGAAGTGAAATAACCTGACTTATGTTCTAAAAAGATGACTATGGCTACTTTGCTGGGAATAGAGCATAGAGGGTAAAGGTAGAAGCAAGGAGTTAGAAAATAAAGGCAAAAATCCAGGAGAAAGAAGATGGTGATTAGTACCAGGCTAAGAGTGGGGGTGGGGGGAGGGACATGGAAAGTTGGTTGGATTCTCGATATAGGTAGAAGGTAGAACCAATAGGATTTTTGTTTGTTTGTTTGTTTTTGGCAGCTTGCATATGGGGAGTAGGAAAAAGAGAGCAAAGATGACTCAGATTTTTGGTTTGGGCAACTGAAAAGATGGAATTGCCATCAATTTAAATGGGTTAGCATGAAAAAGGAGTGGTTTGGTGGAAATGAGCAGGAGTTCAGTCATGACACTTTAGGGTGAGATGTCTATTAGACAGCCAAAGGAAATGCTGAGTAGACATCTGGCTATATTAGAAGATACATCTGAGCTGAGAGGTGGCACCTTGTAGATGGGATAGAAATTAAACCATATACAACTGACAATGCTTGATGATTTTTTGACTGTAAATGACAGAAATTTCTTATGATTCAACCTAATAAAAATCTTTGGAACTGAAAGAGATCACCAAGGTTGAGAATACAGATAGAGAAGAGTACCAAGGATGGGGACTAGAGACAGTCCCTTTTAGGAGGTTGGAGGAAAGATGAGGAAAAACCAGCCAAGGAGATGAAAAGTGGAGAGGAAGAAAGAAACTGTGTTGTCTGGGCAGCCAGCCTAAAAGGAAAGAAAAAAATAAAAAAGAAAAAAAAAGGAATCAGAGGATATAATCATCAAGTTAGATGCTAGTGATAGATTGATGAGGATTGATTATTAAATTTAACAGGAAAGAGACCTTCAGTGATCTTGATAAAATCATTTTTGATAGAATGTGGGAGTGACAGTATAACTGGAGTAGTTCTAAACAAAATGGAAGGGAAGAGAATTTGGGATCACACAGATAGACAACTCTTCAGAAATTTTGTTGCAAAGAGAAGCTGATAAATGAGGTGTTTGGTGAAAGAGGTCTTCACATAACATTTTTTTTTTTAATATGGGGAAAAGTTCATATACGGATGGGACTTAACCTATAGAGAAGGGTAATCTTGTGATGCGGTAGAAGTAGAGAACAATTACTAGAGCTCTGTTTTTGGGTAAGCAAAAGGGAACGGAATTCAGTTTACAGGTAGATTTATATCGCCATTGTGTGGTTTTAGAAAGCCACACAGAGAGTTCAACTCTTGAAACAGAATGGAAGTTAGGCTGTATGGACACAAGTGTAGGTGACATAGAAATTGTACTGATATGAGCATGTGAAAGTTTTTTGTTTTGTTTTGGTAATTGTTTTTATTCTCTTAATTGAAAGCAACATCATCAGTTGGAAATGAGGAGAAAGGGAAAGATGATTAGAGGCTGCAACAAATGTATGAAGTAGTTACTAGGTGATGTGGAAGTTGAACGGAATGGGTAAAGGAAGTAGGATCGTCCCATGGTGCTGAGGGCCCTTTGAGGATGGTGGTCATGAATTCAGAGTGAGGATAGTCAGCAGGGTATATGCTTTTCTCCAACCACATTCTGATACATGGATACTGGTATAAGTAGAAAGAGAATTGAATTTAATCAGGGTTTAATTTCTGAGTGAGTAGGATCAATGGAGAGAAGGGCAGCTTAGTTGACTATATCTATACAAAATAATCATCAATATAATGAGAACCTAGTATCTAAACTATGTATGGAAACTGGTGAGGATGTAAAGAGCGTGGAGGAAAGTGAAAAGAGATTATAAGAACTAAGGATTTAAGGGCCTTTGGAGTTGGGTTTCTAAAGGCAGTGAACTGGAAAGACAGGAGGTGGTGTGTGGGATTGATATAGAAGAGATGTAATTATTGGCATAAGAGGCCCAAGATATGATTATAGGAGTGAATAAATGAGGTAGGGAGGAAGATAAGACCATTGGAGACAAAAGTTTAAGTAACTGAAAGCCTCATCAATTAGAAGCATCATCAATGCAAAATTTTGAAATGATCAGGAATTAAGCCAGTAGGCTCATTTCATTCTTGGACAAGAAGATTGATTATTTGATGGATGCCAACTTACTTTATATGTTTAAACACAAATGAATTGAAAATCTCGAAGGTCTTTTTTTTTTAAATTTGGAAGCATGAATAAAGAATTCTCTAAAAATAAAATGATTGGGAACTCTGAAAAATGTTTGATTGAAGATTCAAAAATTAAAATTAAAAATTTTGAATATCAAAAGTAATAAGGGAATGGTGACTAACATAACATAATAAAAATTATTAGAAAAAAATAAAAGTAATAAGGGAAGATTTCTTACCAGGTCTTATAATATACTATAAATTAAAATAAAAACAAGACAACAAAATAAAATTAACAGAAGGACCAACTTAAGAGAGGAAATAACTCAAGAATAGACAAGAGTATTTTGGATTTGTTATATAATAAAACTGGCATCACAAATAAATATGTTGAGAAAGTCCTATTTAATACCTGAATCTAGCTAACTGTTTAAATGTTTAAATAGTTAACTATTTGGGAAAAAAGACTCCATACTTACATAAAGATGAAAATTTAAAAAGTTACATGAACAAATAAACCTTAAAAAATAGAAGATAATGCAGAAGAAATTTTTAAAAAATATTTAATATAGCAAAGGGACTTTTTTGGTGACCTGGTAGAGTTGACATTTTAAAAAGGTTACTTTGGCTATTGTGTGAAGAATGATCGAGAAGTGTAAGATAGAATCAAAGAGATGAGTTGGAAGGCAGGTGAGAAATGGTGGTGCCATACATAAATAGAGAAGTTTCTGATGGAGGGAAGATGAACAGGTTTGAGATGTGGATCAATAAAATCAATTGTATCCAACAATCACTTACCTAAGATGGAAAAAAAAACCTCACTTTCAGAATTTGAATTTTTCCCGAATTTTCAGTTATTTAGTTATCTCTGCTGTATCATTTTTTATTCTGTGTATTTTAGTTTATTTTTATTTTTTTTAGGTTAGGTAACATCTTGTCTCCCTGCCCTCTCTGAATTAATTATAGACCCTCAAAAATGTGTAAAATTAATAGAGTCCTGTGTATTCTTCACCCAGCTTCTCCCAAAGGTAAAATTTTTTTTTCTTTCCACTGATCAGTCATAGAAAAAATGCCTTTTCCTACCAATGTTTCTATCTATTTTGCCTTACTTTCCTGTCTTCTATCTTTGAATATTTCTTTGGAAAAATTTCATGCCAGCTGCTACTTACCCCTTCACCAGTGAATAGATTTTTGACTGGCTAAGTTAGGATACATTCTTAACCTTACTGGGATGGGTTTCAATATGGATCATTTTGTGACATCCTTTCTGGAACATAGTTTGCTAATTATTCTGCATATTCCAATCTTTGGTTTCTAGAAATATTTCTTAAATTATAATTTTAAGTACTTTTAAAAATTTGTCAATATTTTGGTGCTCCTTCTGGGGAACCTCATTTACACTTATGTTTGATTATTGCATGATGCCTTTCTCACTGAATGTTTTGTGGAAATTATTTTATATCAACTAATATTTCTCTATCCTGTGTATATGCATAATTTATTCAATAATTCCATCATACATAGTCTTCACTTTATTTTCTATGCTTTAATGTTTACTTTTTAAAAGTCAAGTTTATTCATATGTATTTGATATATTCTAAAATTTGCCTTTTTTGGTATTTAATTCTATGAATTTTGAGAACTGCATTATTGTGAAATCACCACTACAAACAAGTTATAGAACATTTCCACCACCACAAATGTTTTATTGTGCCTAGTCAATCCTTTCCCCACCTTCAGTCCATAGCAACCCTTAATATGTTTTCTGTCCTAATTTTGCCACTTATAGAATATTCTATACATGAAGTAACACATATTATATATATAGCTGTAACTCATAGCTTTAACTTATATTTTCCTTTTTTTTTTTTTTTTTTTTTNNTTTTAGATTTTATTTATTTATTCGACAGAGATAGAGACAGCCAGTGAGAGAGGGAACACAAGCAGGGGGAGTGGGAGAGGAAGAAGCAGGCTCATAGCTGAAGAGCCTGATGTGGGGCTCGATCCCATAACGCCGGGATCACGCCCTGAGCCAAAGGCAGACGCTTAACCGCTGTGCCACCCAGGCGCCCCTTAACTTATATTTTCCTAATGGTTAATGGTGTTGACCATATTTTGATGTGCCTGTTTTCAATCCATTTATCATATTTGTGAAATATTTATCCAACCTTTTACCATTAAAAAAAATTGAGTTGCTAATCCAGCTTACGCTAGCCATCCTGTTCCATCTAGGAAAGGAAAAACTAGAAAGAATTAGTGAAGTTCACAGTTCAGAGGCAAACTCTCACTAAAGGAATGAAACCTAATCAAAGGACTATGGAATACTTCCCCTAGCCTAACACCTCACTAACATAATAAAAATATATTTACAAAAGTTTCTCCTACTTAGTACATCTCATGCCTGCCCATCAAGAAGGAACTATAAGACGTACTGAAAGGCAAAAAAAAAAAAAAAAAAAAATCCATTTTAAGAGACAGGAAAAGCATCAAAGTCAGACTCAGATACGGCAGGCATGTTGAAATCGAGAGACCTGGAATTAAAACAACTGACAACCAGATTAATATACTAGGCTTTCATGGATAAAGTAAACAGGACATAAGAACAGACAGGAAATACAGCAGACTAGGGAAATTGTGGAGAAAAGAGAAAAAAAATATTAAAGATCAAAAACACTGTAACGGAAATGAAGAATGCCTTTGATAGGCTTCATAACAGATTGGCCATGGCTGAGGAAAAATGTCTGAGCTTAAGGATATCTCAATACAGGAGCGCCTGGGTGGCACAGCGGTTAAGCGTCTGCCTTCGGCTCAGGGCGTGATCCCGACGTTACGGGATCGAGCCCCACATCGGGTTCCTCAGCTATGAGCCTGCTTCTTCCTCTCCCACTCCCCCTGCTTGTGTTCCCTCTCTCGCTGGCTGTCTCTCTCTCTGTCAAATAAATAAATAAATAAAATCTTTAAAAAAAAAAAAAGGATATCTCAATACAAACTGCCAATACTTAAAAGCAAAGAGAAAATAGACCAGAACAGACAACACTAGAATTGTGGGGTAGCTTCAAAAGGTATAACACACACACACACACACACACACACACCAAATATAAGTGAAATGAATAGGAGCAATGGCACAAGAGACAGGAGGGAAGAATTAGGATAATTTTGTTGTTATAAGATATTAGCACAAACTATGAAGTACAGTGTTATTTGAAAATGGAGTTGGATTAGTTTTACATGTATATTGCAAACTGTAGGGCAACCACTAAAAAGAGTAAAAGAAAAAAGTATGAATGATATACTAAGAAAGGAGGGAAAATGGAAACATACAAAATGCTCAATTAAAATTACAAAAGACAGAAAAAAGACCAAAAGACAAAAATATCAACAAAGAACAGGGCAACAAATAAAAAAATATATGAAGATTAAACAACACACCTCTTAATAGAACACAGGGCAAAGAAGAAATTTCAGGTGAAATTTAAAAATATTTTGAACTAAATGAGGGTAAAAGTACAACTTACCAAAATTTGTGGAATGTGCCAAAACCAGCGTTTAGAGGGGAATTCATAGCACTGAGTGAATAAAAGAAGAAAGATCTAAAATCAGACATTTAAGCTTCCACTTTAGGAAACTAGAAAAAGAAGAGCAAATTGAAACCAAAGTAAGAAGAAGAAGAAAAAAAGTAAGAGCAGAAATCTACAAAATTGAAAACAGGAAACCAATGGAGAAAATTAATGAAACCAAAAATTAGTTCTTTGATTAATCAATAAAATTGGCAAATCTCTAGCCAGGCTAACTAAGGAGAAAAGAGGACATATATCATGAATATCAGAAATGAAAGGGGAGACATTACGATAGTCCCACAGATATTAAAAGGATAGTAAAGGTATACTATGAACAACTCTATGCTCACAAATTTGATAATCAAAATGAAATGGACCAATTCCTTAAAAGACACCATATACCAAAACTCATGCAAGAAGAAATAGATATTCTGAATAGGCCTATAGCTATTAGAGAAATTGAGTCTATGAAGTCCACAGTTAGCATCATACCCAATGGCAAAATGCTGAAACAAGATCAGGACCAAGACAAGGATGCTCACTCTTGCCACTTTTATTCAACACAGTATTGGAAGTTCTAGCCAGGGCAGTTAAGCAAGGAAAAAAAAAAAGCGTCCAAATTGGAAAGGAAGAAGTAAAACTGTCACTATTTGCAGATGATATAATATAACACCAAGGAGGTAAAAGACCAGTACAATGAAAACTAAGATACTGAAAGAAATTGAGAAAGACATAAATAAATGGAAAGAGATTCCATGCTCATGGATTGGAAAAATTAATACTGTTAAAATGACCATGATACCCAAAGCAGTCTACAGATTCAGTGCAATCCCTATCAAAATCTCAATGGCATTTTTCACAGAAATAGAACAAATAATCTGAAATTTCTGTGGAAACACAAAAGACAAGTGGGACCATATAAACGTAAAAAGCTCCAGCACAACCAAAGGAAACCATAAACAAAATGAAAAGGCAACTTACCAAAGCAGGAAATATTTGCAAATCATATATCTGATAAGGGTCTAATGTCCAAAATATATAAAGAACTCATACAACTCAATAGCATAAAACAAAAAACCAGAAACAACAAAAACAATGAGATTTAAAAAATAGGCAGAGGATCTGAATAGACATTTTCCCAAAGAAGACATGTAGATGGCCAACAGGTACATAAAATAGGCTCAACATCACTAATCATCAGGCAAATACAAATCAAAACCACATGAGATATTAACACACACCTGTTAGAATGAGTATTATCAAAAAGAAATAACAAGTGTTGACAAGGATATGGAGAAAGGGAAATATTGTGCATTGTTGGTGGGAATGTAAATAGATGCAGCCACTACGGAAAACAGTATGGAAGTTTCTCAAAAAATTAAAAAGAGAACTGCCATATGATCCAGTAATTCTACTTCTGGGTACTTATTCAAAGAAAATAAAAACACTAACTCAAAAAGATATATGCAACCTCATGTTTATCGCAGCATTATTTAAAGTAGTCAAGATATGGAAGCTACCTAAGTGTCCATCAAAGGATAAATGGATAAAGAAGATGTGGTATAAGTATATAATGGTATATTATTGAATCACATAAAAGAAAGAAATCTTGCCATTTGCAACAATGTGAAGGGACCTTAAAGACATTATGCTAGTGAAAAAAGGCAGACAGAGAAAGACAAATACCCTAACATCTCACTTATGTGTGAAATCTAAAAAAGAAAAAAAATTACAGAAATAGAACAGAGGGATTGTTGCCAGAGGCAGGGTGGGAGGTGGGATTGGGGGCAAAACGGGTGGAGTCAAAACGTACAATCTTCCAGTTATAAAATAAGATATGGGAATATAAGTTACAGCATGGTGACTATCATTAATACTATTGTACTGTTTATTTGAAAGTCATTGAGAGATCTTAAAATTCTCATCACAAGAAAAGAATTGTAAATATATGTGGTAATGAATGATAACTAGATTTATTGTGGAGATCATTTTGCTATACATACAAATATTGAATAAATATGTCATACACCTAAAGTAATATGATATTACATGTCATTTTTATCTCAATAAAAAATAGTAAGAAAAAAAAGGATTGGATCTAATTAATAAAATTCCATAACAGAAAGCACCAGATCCAGATGGATTCCCTGTTGAATCTAACAAATATTTAGGGAAGGAATTATATCAATTCTCTACAATTTCTTTTAGAAGATAGAAGTAGAGGGAATACTTCTTAACTCATTCTGTGAGAGAAGCATTCCTCTAAAACAAAACCAGAAAAAGACATTACCAAAAAGGAAAACTATGGACCAATATCTCTCATGAACACAGATAAAAAATCTTCAACAAAATATTAGCAAATCAGATACAGCAATGTATAAATAGAATTATATGCCATGAAAACGTGAAGTGTATCTGAGATATGCAAGGCTGTTCAACATTCAGATGTCAATTAATATAATCCATCACACCAACAGGCTAAAGAAGAAAATCACATGATTATATCAATAGATTCAGAAAAAGTATATGATGAAATCCAACACCCATTCATGACAAATTCTGAGTAATTAGGAACAGAAGGGACCTTCCTTTATTTGGTAAAGGATATCTACAAGAACCTGCAGCTAACACCATATTTAATAATGAGAAACCTGAAGCTAGTTTGGGAAAATGCAAGGATGTCTGCTGTCATCACCTCTTTCAACATTATACTAGAAGTCTTAGCTAATACAATAAGACAAGAAAAGAGCCCAAAGTACAGACTGTGAGGGAAATAATAAAACTATTCTGTTTGCAAACATATATATATCTCCTTAAAAAATCAACAAAAAAGTTTCTGGAACTAATAAGAATAAGCAACAGCAAGTTTACATGATAGAAAGAAAATACACTAAAGTAAATATTTACAAGTGGGATTTTTTTTTTTTTAAAGATTTTTTATTTATTTATAAGACAGAGATAGAGACAGCCAGCGAGAGAGGGAACACAAGCAGGGGGAGTGGGAGAGGAAGAAGCAGGCTCATAGCAGAGGAGCCCGACGTGGGGCTCGATCCCATAACGCCGGGATCACGCCCTGAGCCGAAGGCAGACGCTTAACCGCTCTGCCACCCAGGCGCCCCTACAAGTGGGATTCAAAATTAAAAACACAATAACATTTACATTAGCATACCCAATGTGAAATACTTAACTATAAATCTGACCACATGGTATGAAGATAATAACCAATAACATGTGGAAACTTGAAAAATTCACAAATATGTGGAAATTAAATAACACCCTTCTGAACAATGAGTCAAAAAGAAATCAAAAGGAAAATTTAAAAGAAATATTGAAACCAATGAAAATGGAAACACAATATATGAAATCTTATGAGATGTAGTAAAAACAGGGCTAAGGGAGAAGTTCATATTGATTTCTACCTCAAGGAACCAGAAAAAAAGGAAAGAACCAAAGTTAACGGAGAGAAGGGAATAATAAAAATAAATGTAGAAATAAATAGAGACCAGAAAACTAAGAATAAATAAACTAAGAATTTGTTTTTTGAAAAGATAAACAAAATTCACAAACTTTTACCTAGACTTACCAAGAAAAAAATTGAGGACTTGAATAAATAGTTATAAATGAAAGAAGAGACAAAGATTATGCAGAAATGCAAAGGCCCATAGAAGATTACTATAAGGAATTATATGTCAAAAAATTGGAAACCTAGAATAAATGGATAGATTTTGAAAAACATAATCTACCAGGTGTGAATCGCGAAGAACCAGAAAATCCGAATGGACCAATTAAAAGTAAGGAGATTGAACCTTTAATCAAATGTCTTGCAACAACAATAAAAAAGGTCAGAGACAGATGGGTTTCCTGGTGAATTCTATCAAACATTTAAATAATTATGACCAATTCTTCTCACTCTTCAAAACAATTGAGGAGGAGGGAATACTTAAAAACTTATTTTGTGAGACCAGGATTACCCTGATACAAAAGCCAGGTAAGTACGTCAAAAGAAAACTACAGGTCAATATTTCTGATGAATACAGATGCAAAAATTCTGAAGGAAATACTAGCAAACCAAGCTTAATACCACATTAAAAGGATCATATACCATGATCAAGCAGGATTTACCCCCTGGAATGCAAGGATGGTTCAACAGATGGACATCATAAATGTGATACACCACATTAATAGGATGAAAGACCAAAAATCACATAACCATCTCAAAAGACACAGAGAAAACATTTGACAAAATAAAACATCCGTTTATGATGAAAATGCTCAATAAATTGGGTATAGAAGGAACATACCTCAACATAATGAAGGCCAACTATGACAAAACCATACCCAACATCACAACCAATAATAAAAGGCTGAAAGCTTTCCCTCTAAGATTAGGAAGAAGACGAGTGTGCCCACTCTTTCTCCTCCTATTCATCATAGTACTGGAAGCCCTATTCCAAGCAATCAGGCAAGAAAAAACAAAACAAAACAAAACAAAACAAAAACAGGTATCCAAATCAGAAAGAAAGAAGTAAAATTGTTTATGTTAGCTAATGACATGATATAGGAAATGCTAAAGACTCATCCAATAAACTGTTAGGACTAAGGAACAAATTCAATAGTGTCAGGATATAAAATCAACATACAAAATCAGTTGTGTTTTTATACAATGAACTACCTGAAAAAGAAATAAAGAAAACAATCCCATATACAATAACATTAGAAACTAAAATACTCAGGAATAAATTTAACCAAGGAAGTGAGCAATCACACTGAAAACTATAAGTCATTGATGAAAAATAAAATTGAATGAGATACAGATAAGTGCTATGATATCCCTTTTTCATGGATCTGAAGAGTTAATATGGTTAAGATATCCATACTACCCAAAGACATCTACAGATTCAATGCAATCCCTATCAAAATTCCTATTTTTCAAAGAAATGGGAAAAAAATCCTAAAATTCGTATGGAACCACATAAGACCCTGGATAGCCAAAACAATCTTTAGAAAGAACGAAGTTGGAGGCATCACACTTCCTGATTCAAACTATATGCTCAGAAATAATGACACACATATATGGTTAACTAATATTTGACAAGGGAGCCAAGAATACTCAGTGGGTAAAGGATAGTCTCTTTAGTAAATGATGTTGGGAAAACTGGGATGTTGGGATTATTAATACATGCACAAGAATGAAATTGGCCCCCTATATTATACCACTTACAAAAATTAATACAAAATGGATTGAAGACTTGAACATAAGACCTGTAACTAAAACTCCTAGGATAAAGATTTTTGACATCCGTCTTCACAATGATATTTTTGGATATGATACTAAAAGCACAAGCGCCCAAAGCAAAAATCAACAAATGGGACTACATGAAACTGAAATCTTCTGCACAGCAAAGGAAATAATCAACAAAATGAAAATGCAATCATGGAATGGGAGAAAATATTTGCAGACCATTTATATGATAAGGATTTAATATCCAAAATTCTTAAGGATCTCATGCAACTCAATAGCAAACAAAAACAAAAACAAAACAATCCCCCCAAAGCAAGATGAAACAACAACAAAAACCTACATATAATCTGATTAAAACATGGGGAGAGGGCTTGAATAAACATTTCTTCAAAGAAAATACACGGCCAATAAGTATATAAAAAGATGCTCAATGTTACTAATATTCAGGTAATGCAAATCATAACAACAATGTAATATCACCTCACCCCTGTTAGAATAGTTGTCATCATACACACAAGCAATAACAAACATTGGTGAGGATATAGAGAAAAGGGACACCTGATACACTGTTCTTGGGAATGTAGATTGGTATAGTCTCTATGGAAAACAGTATGGAGGGTCCTCTGAAAATTAAAAATAGAACTACCATATGACCCAGCAATTCCACTTCTAGGTATATGCCCCCCTCCCAATAAAAACCCTGAAATAACTCTCTCTAAGAGGGATCTGTGCTTCTATGTTCATTGCAGCATTCTTCACGAAAGCCAAGACATGGAAACAATCTGAGTGTCCATTGGTGGATGAATGGATAAAAAAAATGTGATCTGTATTTATAAAATGGAATATTATTCAGCCATAAGAAAGGAAATCCTACCATTTGTGACGACATGGATGGACCTTGACAGCATTATACTAAGTGAAATGAGTAACACAGAGAAAGAAAAGTATTGTATGATCTCATGTAAATGTGGAATCTAAATATATCAAACTCATAGAAACATAGAATAGTGTGATTATTTCTAGGGGCTGAGGAATGGGAAGTGAGATCATTGGTCATGGGGTACAAACTTTAAGTTATTAGATGAATAACTTCTGAGGATCTAAGGCACAGCATCAACAATAGTTAACAATACGGCACTGTATATTTGAAAGTTGCTATGTGAGTAGAACTTTAGTGTTCTAACCGTAGTACCAACAAGAATAAAATTCTAATTATGTATGGTGAAGGATGTGTTAACTAAACATATTGGGGTAAACATTTCGCAACATATACATGTAAGCTGTGTCTGAATAAAGCTGGGAAAAAAGTGAAAGATAACCCATACAATGGGAGAAAATGTTTACAAATTATATATTGGAGATAGATATAAAACATAAAATAAGTTATATATAAAACATATATTCTTATAACTCAATAATAAAAAGGCAAATAACCCAATTAAAAATGGGCAAAGGATTTATATAGTCATTTTTCCAATGAAGACATACAAATGGATGGTAAATATATGTAAAGATGTTCAACATCATTAGTCACTTGGAAAATGCAAATCAAAATCAAAATGAGATACCATTTCTCATCAACTAGAATGGCTGCAAACTTAAAGATTGATAATACATTTTGGCAAGGCTGTAGAGAAATCGGAACCCCCATACAGTGCTGGTGGGAATGGAAATAATACAGGCACTACAGAAAATAGTTGGGCAGCTGTTTAAAAAATTAAACTTAGAATTACCATATAACCCAGCAATTCCATGCCAAAGTATATACATCCCACAAAACAATATATATCCATACAAAAATTGTATATGAGGGACACCTGGGGGGCTCAGTAGGTTAAGCCTTTGCTCAGGTCAAGATCTCAGGGTCCTACGATCAAGCCCCATATTGGGCTCCCTGCTCAGTCGGGAGCCTGCTTCTCCCTCTACCCCTCTGCTCATGGTCTCTCTCTCTCTCTCTCTCTTAAATATTACATATATATATATATATGGGGATAATACTGATTTAGTCTTCTCAGCTTTCTGGGAAGACTTGGTGACCTCGCCAACTCCAGCTGCCTTGCTGCCTTCTTGTCCACTGCCTTGATGACACCCACAGCAACCGTCTGTCTCATGTCATAAACAGCAAAACTATCCAGAGGAGGATAGAGAAGCTCTGAACACACAAAAGCTTGCCAGGAGCCATATCAACAATTGCAGCATCATCAGATTTCAAGAATTTGGGACCATCTTCCAGCTATTTTCCAGAACAACGATCTATCTTCTCCTTCAGCTCAGCAAACTTGCAATCAGTGTGAGCTGTGACTATCCTGCACAGGTGCATATCCAGCACTGATTTGGCCTGGATGTTCAGGGTAATCACCTGAGCCCTGAGGCCAGCTGCTTCAATTGGTGGGTCATTTTTGTTCTCACCAGCCACATTGTCACAATGAACATCTTTGACAGATATGTTCTTGACATTGAAGCCCACATTGTCCCCAGGAAGAGCCTCACTCAAAGCTTCATGGTGCATTTCAACAGACTTTACTTCAGTTGTAACACTGACTGGAGCAAGGTTTAGGACACCAGTCTCCACTTAGCCCACAGGGACAATACCAATACCACCAATTTTGTAGACGTCCTAGAGAGGCAGACACAAGGGCCTGTCAGGTGGACGAGTTGGTGGCAGAATGCAATCCAGAGTTTCAGGCAGTGTGGTTCAACTGGCACTCCCATTTTTACAGGTGATTTTTCATCCCTTGAACCAGGCATATTAGCGCTTGGCTCCAGCATATTGTCACCAATCCAACCAGAAATTGGCACAAATGCTACTGTATCAGGGTTGTAGCCAATTTTCTTATTGTAGGTGATGACTTCCTTAATGATTTCCTTGTATCTCTTCTGGCTGTAGGACAACTCAGTGGAATCTATTTTGTGAGCACCAACAATTAGTTGTTTCACACCCAGCGTGGAAGTCAAAGGGCATGCTCATGGGTCTGCCCATTCTTGGAGACACCTGCTTCAAATTCACCAACACCAGCAGCAACAATCAGGACAGCACAGTCAGCCTGAGATGTGCCTAGAATCATGTTTTTGATAGTCTCTGTGTCCTGGGGCATTAATGATGGTCACATAACACTTGCTGGTCTGAAATTTCCACAGAGAGATATCAATGGTGATACTAAGTTCATGTTCAGCTTTCAGTTTATCCAAGATCCAGGCACAGTTGAAGGAGCCCTTTCCCATCTCAGCCCTTTCCCATCTCCCTCCTTCTCAAATTTTTCAATAGTTCTTTTGTCGATCCCACCACATTTGTAAATCAGATGACCAGTAGTGGTAGACTTGCCCGAATCTACGTGTCCAGTGAGGACGATGTTGATGTGACTCCTTTCCTTTCCCATTTTGGTTTAGGTTTAGGTTTAGTGGTGGTTTTTATGACACTGTGTTCTGGTGGCAAACCCGTTGTGGAAAAAAGAGCTAAGTGTACTGTTAATACTCTCCTTTTTCCATCTTTCTAGTCCCCAGTGAAGGAAATGCTCATTTGTATCTTTTGCCACTACCAATAATTTCATATTAATTATCTGTATACATTCATATTAACTGAGGATTTTTTTCAATGGGAAGTATGACCAAAAGCAGGAATTCAGTGTCAAATGATGTATGTTTACTTTTTTGGGGGGAGGGTATTTTTACTTTTATTTCTTCTTCTTTTTCCTTTTTAAAAATTTTTAAAAAAGATTTTATTTATTTGACAAAGAGAGAGAGAGAGCACAAGCAAGGGAAGCAGGAGGGGGAGAAGGAGGCTCCCTGCTGAGTAGCAAGCCCAATGTGGGGCCTGATCTCAGGACCCTGGGATCATGACCTGAGCTGAAGGCAGATGCCCAACTGACTGAGCCATCCAGGTGCCTCAGTACATTCACTTTTAATTAATCTTGCCAGATTTCTTTCTACATTCTACCAAGATGGTAACAATTTATGTTTTCATCTTCTACCTCTGCTAGCAATAAATGTTTTAAAAAATATTTGCTAATCTTAGTGGTATAAAGTTATATTTTGTGGTTATATTAAGGCGAATTTACCTAATTAATATTAATTTTGTCATTAACATTTTCTATGCCATGAATTGCCTTTTCCTAATTTTGCCAACTTTTCTATAGGGTTGTTTGCATTTTTCTTGTATTTTATTTTATTTTATTTTATTATTTTATTTTATTTTATTTATTTATTTTTTTAAAAGATTTCATTTATTTGACAGAGATAGAGACAGCCAGCGAGAGAAGGAACACAAGCAGGGGGAGTGGGAGAGGAAGAAGCAGGCTCATAGCAGAGGAGCCTGATGTGGGGCTCGATCCCGTAACGCCGGGATCACGCCTTGAGCCGAAGGCAGAGGCTTAACCACTGTGCCACCCAGGCGCCCCACATTTTTCTTGTATTTTATTTTATTTTTTTTTTTATTTTTTTTAAAAAGATTTTATTTATTTATTCAACAGAGATAGAGACAGCCAGCGAGAGAGGAAACACAAGCAGGGGGAGTGGGAGAGGAAGAAGCAGGCTCATAGCAGAAGAGCCTGATGTGGGGCTCGATCCCATAACGCCGGGATCACGCCCTGAGCCGAAGGCAGAGGCTTAACCGCTGTGCCACCCAGGCACCCCACATTTTTCTTGTATTTTAAAACAATCCTTGTGTATTTCAAATACAAGCACTTAGTTTGTCATCTGCATTATTTTTTTCAAAGCCAATCATTTTTTTTATTATGTATTTTGGCATACAAAATTTATGTATTTACATATTTTAAATTGATTTATTTATAGGCTTAGGTTTCTTGTTTGGTTTAGAATGTCTTCTCTTCTTTAAATTTTTAACATGTGCTCTCCTAGATTTTCTGCTAAGAGTTTTATTGTCTCATTAAAAAAATAAATTTAAGTGTATAATCCATTTGTAATTTATTTTTGTACATGGTGTGAGGAAGGGATATAATTTTGTTTTCTTTTTAATGTAAAACTATTGTCCGTGTAACCTTTAAAAATGCATCATCTTTCCCCACTGAATTCAAATACCCCTTTGTCACATGTTAAATGATTATATTTTCTTGGATCTATTTTTGGATTTTCTGTTTGGTTCCCATAATCTATTTGTCCATTCCTATACACTGTCACACTGATCAGATTAGTGAATTTTTAGTATATTTTGATATCTGGTAAGGTAAATTCCTATACTACCTTACTCCTGTTATTTTGCTTCATGATGTTCTTGTTTATTCTTAAGTATTTATTACTCAATATAAACTTTAAGATATTTTTATACAAATCAAATCATGATTTTAATTTTCTTATGTCTTGGTTAAATTTCTACAATGAGCGTAAATTTGTTATTTATAACTAGCAAAAGATACATAATATAAAAGAGAAAAAAACAAGGGTGAGCATATTAAGGGTAAATTCCCTGGTGCTTAGTCTGGGCTACAAAACTAGATTAGAGAATCACATTGTAGAATACACGTGTTCAGGCAGATCAGGAGAATGAAGGAAAAAATTCTGTGCTTCTGAAAGTTACAAGAGCACAAAGCTGTGCACCTTAAGTGGCAAATGATATCAGATTCATATCCTGTGGAACATTTTTGCAACATGAAAGGGGAAGTAATTTTTGGTTTCACACAGGGATTCCATGAATTGTGGTTTGCATGTGATTCTTGCGCAGGCGCCATGCTAATCTTCCCTGTATTGTTCCAATTTTAATATTTGTGCTGCTGAAGTAGGTATGAATTGTGGTTTGATCCTGCAGCTTGATTAGTGTACCCAGGGTTTTGTTCCCAAGTTATGTTTCAAGGAACACTAGAATCCCTCTCTTGATGCAAAGAGGTGTTCTTTGCTCAAATGGACATGGAAAATGCAGCTCATTTTGCTAAGATCTTGGAAGAAGGTGTACATAGAGATTTCGCTCTATATTTCGCTCTATATTTCTTGAATTAAACTTCACATGCAATCTTTTTTCTTTTTTTTTCTTTTTTTTCTGAGACATATCTTGAATCTTTAATGGGACTTTCAGAAGATGCTTTGGAAGATGTTGGTCTTGGAAGAGGTAGAATGGGTACTGTCAGGCCAAATAAGCGCACCAGGCAATGGATAAGGTGGAGTATGTCACCGGAGTCAAACTATATTTATGTTAATTACTTATGGCTAACATAGAAAATTTTTTTTTAAATCTCAGAAACATAAAGTTGATCTGAATTCTTGGTAGATTCATCTTTGGCCATAGATTATGCCTTGATTTTGGAAAGTAGAACAACTTTTAAGTGGTATAGTTAAAATTCTCAGTGCCCTTTCTAATAATGTCCTGATTAAGTCATCATTCATTTTTATTTCTGTCTGGCATATTATTTTCCTTTGAGGCTGACAGTTGGTGTTTGGATCACTTAAAAACAATCTCTTCCATGCTTTTCCCTCTTGTCAAGTCTTATTCTTCTCTGGAAAGATGCTCAGCATTATCTGAAAAGAGAAAATGCTCTCTGTCTCATTTTCCTGTGGCAATTACCAGTTAACTATCTTTGCCTTCAGCAGAGGTAGGAATACACATCGAGGTAGAAAAACTGTATGTACTTGGCTTCTTCTCTAAGATTATCATTTCCTTGCATATGTATAGCTGTTCTTCTGAGGAAATCAAAGCATTTGTGCAACTATTTTATACTTGTATTTTTAAAAATGTGTATAGATAATGTTTATAAATACTAAATACATACATTCACATGTAGACTGATCACTTAGCATTTATTCTAGTTTAAATTCCTGGGAGCTCAGACAAGGCAGGTTTTATGTGTAATAGCTGTGAGGTGTGGGAGATCTCTTGATATGGAGGTTGAAAATCGGTGTGTACCTGGTTGTGCTGCTAAGACAGCTATACTGCTGAATCTATAAGGTCTTTTCTACCTCCAAGATTTTTATTCTCCCAGGTAGAAAAGAATAATTTTTCAAGTGAAGGCAATTGCCTATACATGTAAAAAAAAAAAAAAATGAGGCATGGCAGAATTAGCATCAGAACTCTGGCATTCTATTCCCTATCTACAATCTACAATTGTTCTATCAAAACATTCCTTTTCATTTAGTTTCTTTCATGTGGCTTGTGATTTGGAGATTGGACAGACTAGAAAATGTTATTGTTTTGAGATGTTTGAAATCAGATGGAATGGGTAATCAACTAGTGACCAGAGGCTTCTGGAGCACCAGGAAAACTGGCATCGCCAATGTCCCTGAGGCTTGGCCACCTTCTGCTTCAGCAGATGGTAGGCAGAAACAACATCTTGAAAAGTTGAAGAAAGCCAAACTGGAAATGGTCCCTGGAAGGCAATTTCAGAATGTAGTGGGGCCATTCACTACCCCTCTTGCGTTAGTGATATTTTCTACTTTTTCTCTTGCCCTTCATTGCCTAGAACGCCCTGTATTTCATGCTTTGTAGGGCCGACTTACTTTTGTTCCTTCAAGGCTTAGCTTAAATATGAACTGCTCAGTGTAGCCGTCCTTGACCACTCAACTTTCTAGGTTGCTTTACCCTGTTCTACTTTTGTTTGCTTACTTGTTTATCTCTTTTTCCCTCTCCTACCAGATTGCAAAATCCATGAAGACTGAGACCATGTCTGTTTATTTTTCTGTGTAGTCAGTATGTTTTATGAATATATTTTATGAGGGTAGCCTGGATGGATTAGTCGGTTAGGGGTCAAACTCATGATTTTGGCTTAGGTCATGATCTCAGGGTCCTGAGATTGAGCCCTGCATCAGGCTCTGCACTCAGTGTGGAGTCTGCTTGACATGGAGCTTGCTTGAGATTCTCTTTCTCTTTCTCCCTCTGCCCCTCCCCCTGCTCACACATGCTCTCTCTCTCAAAAATAAATAAATGAAGTCTTAAAAAATATGTTTTATGAATAAATAACTCTAAAACTTATATCATTTAAAAATTAACAATAGTATAGTCATTGGCAAAACACATGTCACTTGGTAAAATACATAGCGGACACTAAATAAATGGTAGTGTAAAATGAGAAATTATTTTTAAAAATTAAGAATTGTAGCATGTAGGTTTGAAAATATGTAAACTTCTAAAAATGCTAGAAAAAATAAGTGCATTTTAAAATTACATTAGAAAACAGAAGATCAAAAAAGGGGGGCGCCTGGGTGGCACAGCGGTTAAACGTCTGCCTTTGGCTCAGGGCGTGATCCCGGCGTTATGGGATCGAGCCCCACATCAGGCTCCTCCGCTATGAGCCTGCTTCTTCCTCTCCCACTCCCCCTGCTTGTGTTCCCTCTCTCACTGGCTGTCTCTATCTCTGTCGAATAAATAAATAAAATCTTTAAAAAAAAAAAAGAAGATCAAAAAGGAATGTCTGCTGCCCAGAGGTATAAGGGAAGTTGTCAATATGTAATATTGATATATAATAAAGAAAGTACACTTAATTTTAATTTTTTTTCTTTTCCTTCTCTATTTTGGATATTGACCTTTGGGCTAAATATAGGAGAACAGGTATCCAAGTTTAGCAAACAGACTATGAGAGAGTATCAAGGTGCTGTACAAATATATGTTCTCTTGGTTATAATATATTTTATTCCAGGGAACAAGAAGATTCAGAAAGGAATCTAAAGAAGTTTGACTTTAGGAAGATGGAACACATACACTTTTTCCTATTCCTCCCACCAGGTATGACTAAATGTGTTGAACGTTATGTATAAAACAACCGTGAGATTCAGATAGATTGGAAGGAAAAAAAAGTAGAATGGCTAGGGACCTTGGGTTGAGGAACAACACATGGTGAGTCCCCTAGGTTTTCAGTTTGCCTCATATGTCCCAGACTGGAAGCAGCAACTTAAAAATGGACACAGACCAAAAAGACAAAAAACAAACAGAAAACCCTAACCTTAACAAAAACTTGCTCAGTCTAGTTGAAGGACCAGGAAAGGAGTAGCATAAGAGAATGAAAATTTTTAAGAAAATACTTACTCTTCTTCAGCCAAACACCACAGAACATACTTCATCTTCACCCAAGTCAATGATGGCTGAATTAGAAGTCTAGACTTCTATTCTCACCAGGCTGAAATGAGGCACCTTAACACCTTACCACTGTGGTAAGAGAAGGTTGAGTATGAAGCTAAGACTTTTATCCCTATTAGATGGTGAAGTTATCCCCTCCTCCTCTCCTGTGGTATCACCAGAGACAATGTGGGGAGCCTGGAGATTTTCTCCCTATTTGCCCACCCAGCAATAATGTGGAAACCTATTCATTTCCTGCTGGAATGGTATTAGAAGACTCCTAGTGGAGTCAGAACTTTTACCACCACCCAGCATTAACAAATTCCCCTCCTTTAGGGATTTAGTGGAGCTGCATGGGAAACAATAATAAAGCACTCCTTCCTGTCCTAGCTGGAATTCCCACCTCTACCCAGCCATAATGAAGAGCCACCCACCCTTAATTAGATGTCAGTGAAGGCCAATGAAAGATCATAGACTTCTATTCGATATGGCAGCAACAATGCAGCACTCTCCCATACCCTCCTACCTTGTCAGAGCGGTGTCAAAGAAAGCCAGATAAAGAAAGAAGTTTTAAATAAGTCCAAAGTTTCATAACATAATATAAAAATGTCCAGGTTTCAACTGACAATTGCTCATCATTAAAAAAAAAAAAAAAAGGAAAATCAACTTGAATGAAAAAGACAAAGATGATCAATAGACACCAACATTGAGATGACAGGGTTAGAATTATCTTACCGTGATAAAGCAACCATCACAAAAGTGTGTCAATGAGCAATTAATAAATTCTTAAAACAAATGAAAAAAATGGGCAGCCTGAATAAAGAAGCAGAAAATTTCAGCAAAGCAATAGAAGATACAAAAAGAATCAAATGAAAAAATTTGAAATACATATTTCGACTGAACTGAAATATATATTAACTAAAATAAAAGTATCAGTGGATTAGCCCAACAGCACAATGGTCTGGAGGAAAGAAGAATCAGTATATATGAAGATAGAACAATAGAAACTTTTTTAAAAACAGAGAGAAAATATACAAAAAAAAAAAAAAGGACAGAACTTCAGAAACCTATGGTACTGTAACTAAAGAACTGCATCACCAGAGTCCTAGAAGAGGAAAAAGTGAGGCAGAAAAAATAATTGAAACAATGGCTAAAAACTTCCAAATTTGGCAAAAGACATAAACCTACAGATTCAAGGAGTTGAAAAAAACGCAACATGATCAATTCAAAGAAATTCACATCAAAACATAGAGGAGTCAAAATTCTGAAAACTAAAGACAAAGTCTTGAAAGCAATGAGAAATGAACAATACCTTACCACTTACTGGGGAAAACAACTCAATGACAGCAGACTTCTCATTGGAGAGCACAGAGGCCAAGAAGAAGCAACACATCATCTTAAAGTGTGAAAAGAAAAGAAATTTCAACCCCAAATTCTATATCCAGTGAAAATATTCTTTAGGAATGAAGTAGAAATCAAGACATTCTCAGATGAAGGAAAACTAAGGGAACCATTGCCAGTAAACCTACTCTAAAAGAATGGCTAACAGAAGTCCCTTAAACAGGAAATGACAAAAGAAGGAAACATAAAAAAGAAGGGTATGATTGAAGCAAAAATTATAGCACTCTCTGATGTGCATTTAAATGAACATAGAGGACATATTTGACCATTATATTAGAAAAAGGGGAAGGTAAATTAAGGCATGGTTTCTACATTTCATTCAGAATTGTAAAATGTCAACATAGGTAGACTGTGTTAAGTTTTGCATATAAAATGTAATACATAAAGCAACTACTAAAAAACTATAGAAAAACAGACACTCAGAAACCATAGAGATAAATAAAAAAGAAATACTAAAAAACATTCAAATAACTCATAGAAACACACGGAAAAAGAAAACAAAAATGAAAAACAGAGATCACAAAATGAAAAATAGCAGACTTAAGCTCTAACACATTAATAATTCCATTAAACAGATGTGTAAATGCAGCCATTTAAAGACAGAGATTGTCAGAGTGAATTAAAAGACATAGCCTGTTCTACCTGCAGGAGACACACTTCAGATTCACATGTACAAACGTGTTGAGACTAAAGAGATAAGGAAAGATATAAGATGTAAAAACCAACCAGAAGAAATCCATAATTGTTTTGTTCCAACAGTGTTATATAAATGAAATCATACCATGTATAATTTTCAGGCTTTGCTTTCTCCATATACATAATTATCTGGAGATTCATCCAGGTGTGTGTATCATATAGTTTACTCCTTTCTAATAACTGAGTATATTCAGTGTTCTGTATATATTACAGTTTAAGTATTTCCCTATTAAAGAACATCTGAATTGTTTCCAGTTTTTGTCTATTATGAATAAAGCTGCTACAAAAATTCCTATGTAGGTTTTTGTGTGAACACAAATCTTCATTTCTCTGAGATAAACACTTAGGTCTGCCTTATAACTTTTGTTTTCCATTTGTTCTCTTTGCTTCTCTGTTTTCTTTTTTCTGTCTTTCTCTAAGTTACTTGAATATGTTTTTTAGAATTTTGATTTGTTTTATCTAGAGTGTTTTTGACTGTACCTTTTTTTAATAGCTTGTTTTAGTGATTGCTCTGGGTATTACATTATATGCACATAATTCATCACAGTGTATTAATGTCAACATTTTACCAATTTGAGTGAAGTGCAAAAAGCACACTTTATGTCCCTTCACCTTTTGCATTTTGATAATATGATCATCTTAAATATTTTATCTCTGCCTGTGTAGATCTGCATTTGACAGTGTTATAATTTGTGCTTCTATCATCAGATATAATGCTTCCTGATATTGCAAGTTTCCTTCTTATGTCATTTCATTTCTGTTTAGTCATTCTTTTAGTGTAGGTCTGCTGGTGACAAATTCTTTCTATCTCACCTGAGAATATCTTGCTTATCCCATTCATTCCTGAAGGATACTATCTAGGTAGAGGAATCTGGGTTGCCAGTTCTTTTCTTTCAAAACCTGAAAAATGGGGTGCCTGGGTGGCTCAGTCATTAAGCGTCTGCCTTTGGCTCAGGGCATGATACTGGCGTCTGGGATCGAGCCCCGCATCGGACTCCTCCACTGGGAGCCTGCTTCTTCCTCTCCCACTCCCCCTGCTTGTGTTCCCTCTCTCGCTGGCTGTCTCTAATAAATAAATAAAAAAATCTTAAAAAAAAAACAAACCTGAAAAACATTGTGACATTTGCTTCTGGCCTCTAAGACCTCTAACAAGGGATACACTGTCATTCTAATTGTCTTTCCTCCATAGATAAGGTGTCATTTATTTGGCGCTTTCAAGATTTTTTTCTTTTTCTTTAGTTTCCAAAAGCTTACTAATGATGTGTCTTACCATGGATTTATTTGGTTTAATCCTGTTAGGTTTCAGTCACTGCTTTTATTTGCAGGTTTGTGTCTCTTGCCAGATTTGGAAAGTTTTGTGCAAAGAATTCTTTGAATTCCTTTTCAGACTCACCTTCCTTCTCATACACTTCCAAGGCTCAAATGACATGTGAATGTTAAATATTTTGTTATAGTCTCACCTGTCTTTCAGGTTCTCACATTATTTATTTAGTCCATATTCTCTCTCTTGTTCAAACTGTGTAATTTCTATTCTTATATATTCTAGTTTATTGACTCTTTTCTCTAACCACTACATTTTGTTGCTGAGCTCATTCATTTTTATTTTGATTACTCTATTTTTCAGTTCTAAAGTTTCTTTTTGCCTTTTCTCTATGTCTTCTATTTCTTTGATGAGACTTTTTTTTTCATTTGTTTCCAGCATTTTTTGTAACTGTTCATTGGAGCATTATTAAATATTTAAAATTTTTGTCAGGTAATAACATCTTTGTTATCTCAGTGTTGATATATATTGGCTTTTTTTTTAAAATTTTGATTGCGTTCCTTGTGATATTTGGTGTGATGAATGATTTTCCATTTAGTTCAGACATGTTCTTATTATATTATAAGACTCTGGTTCTTATTTAAATCTTCTATTTAAGCTGGTTTTGTCTGATGCAGCTTTGTTATACGAAGTTGGGGATGCTTGGGTACTGCCTTCTTAGTACTGTGTGGAGTCAGAAGTCCCTGGTCCCCACTCACCATTCATTGACAACTGAGGGTGGAGGAATGCCCTTGTAGGCAATGATGGAAGTCCTGACACTTCACTCAGCCTCCTCTGATGCCACTCTAGCAGAAACGAATGGAGGCACCCCATCAGTGCTGGGTGGGTATTGAAATTCAGGGTTCTTATGTAGTCTCCTCTGATACTTCTTGGGTGGGGTACTTGTTACTAGTCAAAAGGATTCAAAGTCAAGCTCCCATTTGGTCATCTCTGACACCACCCTGGCAGAGGCACCGAGACACCTGCACAACATGTCTTGAGAGTGGAACTCTAGGTTCCTCTTTTGGCTTTCTCTGATGTGGATGGGGGTTTGGTCACAGTTTTTTTGTTTTGTTTTGTTTTTGTTTTAGTTTTTTGTTTTTCCCCCCACTGTGGTGTTTGACTGAAATAGAGTAGTTATTTGTCTAAATATTTTCTGTCTTCCCTGGTCCTTTAAGAAAAGAAGGCAGGGTTTTGGGGGCTCTATTTCTCTGTACCTGTTGGTATTTCTGCATTGCAGTCTATTTGAACTCTACGTATGGAATGTATAAAGCAAAAAGAAAACTCAGGGAAATCATTACTGTACTGGTCCTTATGTTCTGAGATCCTCAGCCAATCTGTCTTCTCTCCATCTTTCAGAGTCTTCTTATGTTTATTTTATTTATAATGTCCAAGTTTTTAGTTGTACTTAGTGGGAAGAACAGAGAAATAGGAATACACCATCTTCTAAGAAATGTAATTTCCCATACTGATTTTTAATATCCCATCTTATTCGTTGCTATCTGTTTTACTTGCTTTTTGGTACATCTTGATTCCTTTCCCCCTATCTTCTAGAGTTTATTATTTTTCCCACGTACCACCACTGATTTAACATTGTATATTCTTTCTTTTTTTATAAGTATCCTTAAATTTTTAACATGCATACTTGACTTTTCAGATTCAACAATTAATATACAACATACCCCTCCTTCCTTGAGAAAGGTACAAAGATCTTAGGGTACTTTAATTCCAACAGCCCCCTCTCTCACTTATAGTAGATGATTTCCTTATATGTTGTATACTTTTGGTTCATGAAATGATTTATTGCTGAGATTTTTGGAGAGATTTCTAGGTTGCTTCAAGATGTGTGAGAGGTTTTGTGTTTTATGCTTAGCTCTCCAGAGTTGTCATTGGTCAAGGATTATTTTTTTTAGGGGCGCCTGAGTGGCACAGCGGTTGAGCGTCTGCCTTCGGTTCAGGGCGTGATCCCGGCGTTATGGGATCGAGCCCCACATCGGGCTCCTCTGCTGAGAGCCTGCTTCTTCCTCTCCCACTCCCTCTGCTTGTGTTCCCTCCCTCGCTTGCTGTCTCTGTCTCTGTTGAATAAATAAATAAAATCTTAAAAAAAAAAGGATTATTTTTTTTATTAGCTTGGGGTTGGGTGTTCTTTAACTCTTCAGGTATATTAAGTTAAATCTCAAAGGCATATAATATAAATTCTGAATGAGAGGGGTACTTCCCAAGCACAGTAGCTAAGTCACAATAAAACAAAGAATAGAAGGTCCCAAACAAGCTTTTGTGATTCTTCTTATTTTGGTATCCAGATACTTTTCTAGTATACCTGTGTGCTAAGTCTGTACTTCCCCAGAGATTCTGATTTTATATGGTAATATCAGTTTCACTTTTGTATCCTGAAAAGGCCAAGCCTTATCTCTTACCCTTTCATGCATATTAATAATGTAGTCCCTGTACAGCTTGGGAAACCGGCATCTCCTTGAGCTGCTTAAGGTAGTGAGTTACCTATTGCTGGAGAATTCAGGCATCCATTAAAAAAGGTTTAGGAATTCTTCAAGATCCCTGCAACTTTAAGATGATTCGATACTGCATAAATATTATCTAATCTTGTTACACTTTTATTGTTTATATGAGATCATTGTCTCATGAACATTGAGTGTAAATTGTTCAATGACAATACTAGATGTTTAGTGACACAGCATGGTATGGATACTGAGCAAACATATAAAAAACACAATGAAAAAGCGCTACGTGAACAAAAGAAGTACAACATGGGAAACAATCACATCTTTTCCTTAGGGATTATAAGCAAATGCTTTCAAGTCTTGAACACATGACTGTGTTCTTTTAGAGATGATGATAAATATAGATGTTCTGTTATCAATAATGACTCAGTAAATAAAACCCCAAGATACTTTTCAAAAGTACATACAGTGTGATATCTACTGTTATAGGCAGCTGTGCCTCCTAGTGATGTGTGGAAAATTTGATAAAATGCCTCAAATGTTCTGAAGATCAAAAGTGTCATGTACCATAAATGATGAGTGATGATTGTAATGGTAGAAAATGGTCACAGGAATAGAGACACTATTGTTACCTGGAAAAAGTTGCTTCTTTTTAAACACAGTACCATTGCTTTCTTTAATTTTCATTTTTAATAAAGGACTTTAAGACCTCTCATATAGATCTGGTTCTCTTGAAGTTGAAAAATTTCTAGCCTCAATGCACTCTTCAGAGAGAATTTAGTCCACTCTATGCCTCTCTTAAATTAATATAAGTACACTGTCTTGTTAAGCCATGCCAGGAAAACGTCCTATATCCTTACATGGATATCATTTAGCACATTAGACAACTTAACCTAGTTCTCTGTTGTCCTTCAAATTCATGTGTACTGGTTAACTACTTTCATGGAAGAATAGCATAGACATAAAATATGGGAGAAAATAGAACAGCTGACATTTTAATTCTATATTTCCCAGTACATTCTATTGGTTAAAGAACCATTTATTTTGTCCATGTGGAGTTTGAAGGGTTATAAAAGTAGGAGTTAATGTGGTTTATCCAGCAATGGATTATGCCAATGTATGTAAATGCTTTTATGTTCTGCTTAATAATGTAAGCAGTTGGTGATACAGGGTGACTCATCAGGCTTTTTAAATTTAGGATGGAATGCATTAGTAAAATTACTGTGAGCAATGATTCAGCTTGCACAGCTGGATTACCTTCAAAAATGCTGTTCTTGGGCACATTTGTACAGTAAGAGACTGTTATGATCTGGAGGCCTAAACTACCACCTTTCTCCTTGGGTCTGGAGACATATAGCAAATTTCCCCTGGAAAAACTCAGTGTTATGCTAGGTGAAGAGTGGATTAGAGAAGATGCTGTAGGTGTCCACAGCTAAAGGTATCAATGCCTAACTGGCTTAAAAAATCCAGAAAAGAGGGAGTGCCATTAAAAATACATTTCACGTAATAATGTGCGATCCACAAACTTAGCAAATCTGCAATGAATATAAAATATTTCTACACTCCTAGCACTTTGATCATAGATCTTCAGCACACAGGAGCAGGTGTCCTATAAAAATATCAAATCTGGCTGTTAATTTAAATGAGTTTCTCTCTCTTTATTCTCCCTGACTCACTTAGGTTTACAGCTCCAGTTGGCAATATTCCAAAAAGACAACAAACATCCACTTTCTCTAAAGCCTATTTTTTAAAAAATTTGAATGCAACTTCAAATAGGAAGAATTGTTAGGCCAAAAGGCCACACTTAAGATTCATTCATAGTTCCTAAAATGAAAAAGATTAAATATTTTGGAGGTACATATTGGAGGCTATGTTATTTTTTTTCACTGTCTCATCTCAAAATAGTCCCATGTGCTGGCAAGTCCAGAATAGAGAAACTGAAGTATGCTCAGTTCAGTCTCGCTTCCAGAAGATACTGAATCATATTTTCAGATTTTAAGTTTCTATTTTCTGGGAAACTTATACAGAAAAGCACTTCATTGTTATGTTTGAGAATAGCTAAATAATAACATGGTGTTTAATATTTGTTTATAAAAATAAATTTTATTGCACATTCTGGATTACAAAATTACCCAAATTGCCCCTCCTTTATTTAAGACAAGAGCTATTCAGAACACAATGTGAATGAACAAAATGTTTCCTTAAACACTGGACCTTGACCACATTTCACGTTCCCTTTCTCTAATCTTTACTAAGCTCTGAGGAAATACATAAATATTAAGAAGAAATAGGAGAAAAAGATTTGGAGAAAAGGAGATAAAAAGTTAAGAGGAGTAAGAGACTGATTATACATATGGACAACACCAGATCATACATAAAAACAAAAATCTGACCCACAATCTGCAGCAATCTGCTCAGGAAAACCAACCTCTTTATCTACAGTGAGTAGCTCAGGAAGCCAGCCTTCTATAAATCAGACTTGTAGGAAGCCAGGTTGTAGGAAGGGGAACAATAACTTCTATAACAATTGGTCCCAAGTGGCCAGGACTTGATTAATAACTGACAACTTTTCTAAATTTTATCCCTGCTTCCAACTTTGGACCAACCAGAAAAAGCCAAATATGCATCCATAGTTAATCACATAGAATGCTTCACTTCTAGTTTCCCATGCCAACAACCTCCAATCAGGGCCCACTTGAGACTTCCCTTTTTCCACTCTAAAGGTTTCCCTTTCTTCTGCATGCCATTGCGTCTCTGCCAGAACCCAGGTGATGGTGGTTGACTCTCTTGCTATTTTAAACTCTGATTCAGTAGCTTTTTCCTGTCTCATTTGATTGGTCTTCACTTATTTTGACCGGAGAAATAAGAAAAAAAAAAGAAGGATAGGGGCGCCTGGGTGGCACAGCGGTTGGGCGTCTGCCTTCGGCTCAGGGCGAGATCCCAGCGTTATAGGATCGAGCCCCACATCAGGCTCTTCTGCTATGAGCCTGCTTCTTCCTCTCCTACTCCCCCTGCTTGTGTTCCCTCTCTCGCTGGCTGTCTCTATCTCTGTCGAATAAATAAATAAAATCTTTAAAAAAAAAAAAAAAAAGAAGGATAAAGAAAAGAGGGTTTACAAAACAAAACTAAACAAAAAAGAAAAAAACCCTGTCATACCATTGCCAAGCCCACAATCCCCACACATGCTCCATCTCTCAGAAATGAAAGCGTAAAGTGAGGTTCCAAAGTTTGGTTTCATTTTGCTATGTCATCTACCTAGGCCTCTTAATAATTTATAAAACTCAACCTTAAAATAAAGCAAAATCCATGCAGTCCTGAAGAGAAGTGATCAAATTTGAACAGAGAATTCCTATTAACAAAAATATTTGAGTAGTTTTTAAGCATTTTAACAAAAAAAGTTGGGAGGTCAGGATTGATATGAGTATTTTCCTAAAGGAAAGGTCTCTGTTGCTTCTTTAACTTCTTGTTAGGCTTTTAATTACTTCATATATAAATTGCTTCATACATAAAGAGTTACTGCTGTTGCAAAAAAAGGAATTCCCTGTAATGCATAGACTCTCACCGCTACACTTGTCTTCTAGCATATACAGGGATCTCGACTTCGAAGTTAGCTGTAGGATTCAACTGTATTTGAATAGAATTTTTTTCAGCAGAGATAGAGAAGAGACTATATATATATATGTATATATATATATATATATATATATACATATATATATATATTGCTTTTGAGGAGAAATAACTGACATACATCACTGTCTACATTTAAAGTGTAAAGCACAATGGTTTGATTTACATATATTATGGAATGATTATTGCAAGAGGTTCAGTTAACATTTACTTTCTCATATAGATACAATAAAGAGAAAGGGAAGAAGAAAAAAAATTTCTCCTTATGATGAGAACTCAGGATATGCTCTTTTTTTTTCTTTTAAAGCTTTTATTTATTTATTTGACAGAGAGAGACAGCGAGAGAGGGAACACAAGCAAGGCGAGTGTGAGAGGGAGAAGCAGGCTTCATGCTGAGCAGGGAGCCCGATGTGGGGCTCGAACCCTGGGATCATGACCTGAGCCAAAGGCAGATGCTTAATGGCTGAGCCACCCAGGCACCACAGGATATGCTCTTTTAAAAACTTTTCTGTATATCATATAGCAGTGTTATCAATAAACCTCAATTTGTACATTCCTAGTACCTATTTGTCTTATAACTGGAAAGTAATACCTTTCCATAATTCTGCCTTCCTGAACCCTTTGTCTCTGGAAACCACGTCTGATCCCTTTTTCTATGAGCTTGGTATGCATGTGTGTGTGTATTTATTCCACATATAAGTGAGATAATAAGGTCTTTGTCTATGTTTGTTATTTTATTTAGCATAATGCCTTCAAGTTCTATCTATGCTGTCACAAATCGTAGGGTTTTCTCATTTTTATGGCTGAAAAATATTCCATTGCATCTATCTATCTATCTATCTATCATCCAACTATCATCCATCTCACAACTTCTTTATCCATCCACCTATCAGTGAACACTTAGGTTGTTTCCATGTCTTGGCTATAGTCAATAATGCTGCTATGAAGAGGGTGTGTGTGTGTGTGTGTGTGTGTGTGTGTGTGTGTGTGCAGGTATCTTTTCACATTTTTATTTCCTTTGGATATATTCCAGGAGTGGAAATTGCTGGATCATATGGTAGTTTTATTTTTAATTTTCCGAGGACCCTCCATACTGTTTTCCATATCAGCTATTCCAATTTACAATCCCACCAACCATACACAACAACTCTTTTTCTCTACATCCATGCTAGCTTTCGTTATCTGTTGCCTTTTTGATGATGGCCATTCTAACAGGCATTGAATGATATCTCATTGTGGTTTTAATTTACTTTTCCCTAGTGACTTGATATTGAGCATCTTTTCATGTACCTGTTGGTCTATCATATACTGTCTTTGAAAAAAAAATGTCTATTCAGTTCCTTTGCACAGTTTTTAATTGGGTTGTTTCTTTTTGCTATTGAGTTGTATGAGTTCTTTCTATATATTGGATATTAACTCCTTATCAGATATATGGTTAGCAAATATTTATTCCCATACCATAGGTTGACTTTTCACTTTATTGATGATTTCTTTTGCTGTACAAAAATTTCTTAGTTTGATGTAGTCCCACTTGTTGAGTTTTGATTTTGTTGTTTGTGCTTAGGTGTTATATCCAAAAAAATCATTGCCAAGACCTATGTCAAGAAGTGTTATTCCTATGTGTTCTTCCAGGAGTTTCATGGTTTCAGATCTTATGTTTAAATCTTTAATCTATTCAATCCATTGAATTTATTGTGAGTGGTGGAAGATAGGGGTCTAGCTACATTTTTTGCATGTGAATATCCAATTATCTCAGCAACATTTATTGAAGAAACTGTATTTATCTACTGAATATTCTTGGCACCCTGGTCAACTTTTACTTGACCATATGTGCTTAGGTTTATTTCTGGGATCTTAATTGTGTTCTATTGATCTATTTGTCTGTTTTTATGCCATACTATTTTGATTACTATAGCTTGAAATCAGAAAGTGTGATGCCTTCTGCTTTGTTTTTCTTTCTCATGATTTCTTGGCTATTCTAAGTCCATATAAATTTTAGAAGTGTTTTGTTCACTTCTGTAAAAATTCCATTGAAAACTTTATAGAGATTTTACTGAATCTACAGATGGCTTTTGGTAGTATTACACTTGAACAATATTAATCCATGAATATGGGATACCTATCCACTTATTTATATCTTCTTCAATCTCATTCATTAATGTCTTTTAGTTTTCAGAGTAGAGATCTTTCATATCCTTGGTTAAATTTATTCTTAAATGTATTCTAGTTTTTGATGCTATTGTAAATGAAATCAAATTCTTTTTTTCAGAAAATTTATTGGTAGTGTATAGAACACTGCTGAATTTTGTATGTTAATTTTGTATCCTGCAACTTTATTGAATTCACTGATTAGATCTGACATTTTTTGGCTGCAGTTTTAGGAATTTCTACATATAAAATTATTTTATCTGTAAATGGAGACAATTTTACTTCTTTCTTTCCAATTCTAATACTTTTTATTTCTTTTCCTTGCCTGATTGTTCTAGCTAGGACTTCCAGTACTATATTGAATAGGAGTGGTAAAAGTGGGCACCCTTATGTTGTTAGTGATCTTAGAGGAGAAAATTCCAACCTTTCACCATTGAGTATGATATTAGATGTGGGCTTGTCATATATGGCCTGTATTATGTTAAGATATGTTTCTGTTATGCCTAATTTGTTAAGAGTTTTTATCATGAATGGATGCAGAATTTTGTCCTATGCTTTTTCTGCATCTATTGAGATATGGTTTTTTTTTCATTCTATTAACATGATGCATTGTGTTGATTAATTTGCATATGTCAAACCATTCTTGCACACCAAGGATAAATCCCACTTGATCATGGTGAATGATTCTTTTAATATGCTGCTGAAATTGGTTTGCTTGTATTTTATTGAGAATTTTACATCTGTATTCACCAGAGAACTTGGCTTGTAGTTTTCTTTTCTAGTAGTGTTCTTTTCTGGTTTTAGTATTAGGGTAATGCTGGCTTTGCAAAAGCAGTTTGGCAGTGTTCCCTCCTCTGATTTTTTTGGAAAAGTTTGAGAATTGGTCCTAGTTCTCCCTTAAATGTTTGGTAAAATTCACCAGTAAAGCCCTCTGGTCCTGGGGTTGTCTTCATTGAGAGATTTTTTTTTTTTTGATTACTGATTTAATCTCCTTACTAGTAATTGATCTGTTCAGATTTTCTGTTTCTTCCTGATTCAGTCCTCATAAGTTATATTTTTCCTAGAATTTTTCTATTTCTTCTAGGTTGTCCAATTGTTGGTATATAGTTGTTTATAGTAGCCTCTTAGGATCTTTTGTACTTCTGACAGTCATTGTAATGTTTTCTTTTTCATTTATATTTTTGTGATTTGGGTACTCTTTTTCCTTTGTTAGTCTAGGTAAATGTTTTTCAGTTTTATTTATCATTTCAAAGAACGACTCCTAGTTTGGTTAATATTTTCTTTTTTTTTTCTGTTCTCTATTTTATTCATTTTTCCCCTAATCTTTATTATTTCCTTTTTTCCTGCCAACTTTGGGCTTGGCTTGTTCTCCTTTCTCCATTTACTTAAAGCAGATTTAGCTTGTTTGGGATCTTTCTTGCTTCCTAATGTAGGCATTTATTGCTATAAACTTTCCTCTTAGGATTTATTTACTCCATCCCATAAGTTCTGGTATGTTGTATTTCCATTTTCTTTTGTCTTAATAAACTTTGTTATTTCTCTTTTAATTTCTTCTTTAAACCATTGCTTGTTCAGGAGAGTGTTATTTCTCTGTGTTTGTGAATCTTCCAGTAGTCCCCCCATTTTTTTTTAAAAAGATTTTGTGTATTAGAGAGAGAGAGAGAGCATGAGCAAGGGGAGGGACAGAGGGAGAGAGAGAAGCAGACTCTCCACTCAGAGAGGAGCCCAATGTGGGGCTCAATCCCAGGACCCCAAGATCATGACCCAAGAGGAAGGCAGACATCTACCCGACTGAGCCATGCAGTGACCTCCAGTGTTCCTTTTGTTATTAATTTCTAGTTTCCATGTGTTTGTGAATCTTCCAGTTTTCCTTTTGTTAATTTCTAGTTTCATACTGTGTGGTCAGAGAAGATATTTCAAACTTCTTCAATTTGCTAAGATTTATTTTGTGGCATAACATATGGTTTATCATAGAAAATGATCCATGTACTCTTGTTTATTCAGCTGTTGTTGGATAGAATGTTCTGTATATGTCTGTTAGGTCCATTTGGTCTATCGTTCTGTTCAAATCTTCTGTTTCCTTATTGATTCTCTGTCTGGATGATCTATCCACCATCAAGAGTGGGATATTAAAGTCCCCAACTATTAGGGCATTACTTTCTATTTCTCCTTTTTTTCTGTTAGTTTTTTTTTGTTATATATGTAGGTGTTCTGATCTTGGGAGCATAAATATTTACAAATGTTATGTCTTCTTGATGGATTAACCCCTTTATCATAATGTTATGACCTTCTTTGCTTTTTCTTTCTTTTTTTCTATTTTTAGTTTAAAGTCTATTTTGTGTGATGTAAATACAGCTAACCCTGTTTTTTGTTGTTGTTTTTGTTACTATTTGTTTGAAATGAATTTTTCCATCCATTCACTTTTGATGTATGTGTGTCTTAAAGGCTAAAGTAAGCCTCTGTAGGCAGCATATCATTGTATTTTTTAAATGCCATTCTATGTCTTTGATTGAAGAATTTAATCTGTTTACATTTAAAGTAATTTTTAAAAAATAATGATTGATAGGTAAAGACTTACTATTGCCAATTTGTTAATTGCTCTTTGTTTTGCAGATTCATGATTCCTCGTTTCTTATCTTGCTATCTTTTTTTTTCCTGTTTTAATGTCTTTTGATATCAGTATTCATTGACTTGTTTATCATGTTCTTTTGCATAATTGCCACAGGTTTTTCCCTTGTGGTTACCATTAGGCTTACATAAAATACCAAAATTTATGAACTCCTATTATAAGGTGATAACAACTTAACTTCAACTAAACTTTATACTTCTATTTCTCCTCCCCCCTCACATTTTAGCTTATTTCTGTTATAATTTACATATTTTTAATACCATGTAGCTAATAACAGATTATCCTGATTATGGTTATTTTTACTGAATTCATTTTCTTAAACTTTTAAACTAGAATTATGTATCATCATTACCTAATTATAGAATCTAATTTTGACTCTAATTCAACTCTAATTTTGAGTCTAATTTATCATTATCAGTGAGTTATATGCTACCTTTTTCTGCTTTTACGATGTTAACCAATGTCTGTTTACTTCCACTCAAATAACTTCCATTAGCATTTCTTGTAAGGCAGCTCTCGAGGTTATGAACTCCCTCAGCTTTTGTTTGTTTGGGAAAGGCTTTATGTTTCTTCATTTCTGAAGGACACTTTGCTGGCTATAGCTTTCTTGGTTGACAGCTTTTTTTTTTTTTTTTTTCCCTTTCAATATTTAAAATCCCATTCCCTCCTTGCTTGAAATGTCTCTGTTGAGAAATCTGCTTGCAGTCTTGTTGGGGGGGGTTCCCATGTATGCAACTTCTCTTTTCTATTGTTGTTCTTAAAATTCTTTGACTTCGACTTTTTACAATTTAATTGTAATGTGTCTTGGTATAGTCCTACTTGGGTTCAATCTGTTTGGGGTCCTTTGGGCCTCCTGGATCTGGATGTCCATTTCTCTTCCCAAGTTCAGGAAGTTTTCAGCCATTATTGCTTTAACTATACTTTCTGCCACTTTCTCTTTCTCTTCTAGAATTTCCATAATGCGAATATTGTTCCCTTTCATTGTGTCCCATAAGTTTTGTAGGCTTCCTTAACTCTTTTCATTCTTTCCACTTTTTCAAGTAAAAAGATTGAAAGTCACTGATTCTTTCTTCCATGTGGTTGAGTCTACTTTTGAAACTCTCTAGTAAACTCTTCAGTTTAGTTATATTTTTTATCTCTAGGATTTTTATGTTTTTAAAGTGTTTTCCATTAAACAAGGCTGTTGCTATCATTTTTTAAGGCATTGTTTCCCTAATTTTGTTTAGTTGTCTGTCCTTCCCGTTCATTAAGTCATTAAATGTCTTTACGTGGATTATTCTGAATTTTTTGGCTGATAGTCCCTAGAGCTCTATTTCTTTAAGATCAGTTATTAGAGCTTTATTAGTTTCCTTTATTGCTGTTATATTTACCTTTGTTTTTGTGTTTTTTAATTTTTCCTTCACTCTTTGTACTGGTATATGCACATTTGACTAATCAGTTTCCTCTTCCAGACTTTAGGCTTGCTTTGGCAGAGACAGATATCTTCACCAGTAGCTCTAGTTTGAGTTTCTGGGCATGTCTACTGGTAATGCTCTTGGGCAAGTTGGGTCTGCTGTTATGGTCTATTTTTGGGTGAGAAAACTATTTGTCTTCTGAGGCTGGGGGTGGGAGTGTGTGCCACTGGTTGACAATAGTTGGATGGGACTGTTTGTTTGGCTTCCCACTCAAGTGATGCTGTAGGATGGGTCCTTCAATTGTCTGGCTTCTCTGGTCAGGCTTACTAGATGGTTGGGACTAGGTACTATATTCAGTAGCAAGTGGGGCTATGAATTACCTTGCCTGCCCTGGAAGGCATCGGATCTGAGACCCAGGACCTGTATCTGAAACTCATCGTTTGGGGATCCAAATCCAGGCAAGAGTGTGCATTAAATTCCCTGGTCAAATGAGGCCACCAGTTCTTCTCTGCAGATTCAGAAAGCCATGGGCTGTGCTCTCTGTTCAAGTACCAGTATAAGCAAAGCTTTTGGATAGGCTACATAATTTCCCATGTGCTCCAGTTAGGTTCCCTGTTTGGGGAGGCTGGAGTCTGTGTTCAGGATGAGCAGAACTACACATTAGTTTTTTTACCTGGGCACAGTGGGAGAAGCAGCTCTAAGACTGCTAAAGTTCTTTGTTGTCCTAACTCAAGCTGACCCATGCCTCAAGGTCTTGGCCAAACAGGTCCACTGGGTTTGTTCTGCAAAGTATCTGCTCTGCCTGCCCCTCCCTCCTTGAGTGCCACTGATCTGTAGAGCTTCCAGGTGTTCTCAGCAGCCCTTTTGGTCAGATGGGGCTGGGAACCACAGTGGGTTCATGGAGCTATGTCTCAGCTACCTTGCCTAGGAAGGATGGGGAGGGGCTGCTCCAAACTACTCTCAATTTCCCAAAAGGCTCTTGTTGGGACAGGCTGGGAGTGCCCCACAGTTTTGTGCCAGTGCATAGTATGGGAGTCTTCCACACCCGGAACTTGCTTTGTTCTGTGGGTGATCAGTCTGCCCACCAAACTCTCAACTCAAGTATTATTGGGCCACACAACTTCCAGGTATTTCCACCAATCCCTGTAGTCAGATGCGGCCAGGAGACACCGCCACAGTGGGTAAGGGCTGTGACTCAGCTCTTTATCTCTGTATGGGCAAACCAGACCTTAGGGCTGGCAAAACTTCTTGTTTAATAATCTGAATCAATAAGATGTGCAATCTACCAAGTTTCCTGGTCAGAGTACACTACTAACTTGGTTCTGCACATAAGCAAAGCTGCTGATCAGGAGTACTACTAAGGTGCTGTGGATATAAACTCAGTCTGCCAACATTCATGTCCTGGTTGTTGCAAGACGTTCCCCTTTACTCCATCACAGTCAGATTCCCAATATTTGAGCCCTGAACATTCTCCTGCAATCCCTATGGGATAAGATCAGAATAGTGGCTTTCACAAAGCAACCCACAATGCTGGTGGGGGATCTGATTGTCCACCCTGGGTTCTCATTTCCCACAGGAGAAGCTGGTGTCTCAGGAGAGGCCTCTGTGCATGGTTCTGTCCTGCCTTGGTGAAGAGGCAATGCTGTCAACATTTAGCCACTTTTCTTACCTTTCTAATGTCACTTTAGTCTCTGTGGTGTGGGGGTTTGCTTTCAAGCTCATTTCTTTTTTCTCTCACTCCTTAGAATTCTCTCAGTGGTGTTTTGTTCTTGAATAGTTATTGGGTTTTTTTCTTGTGGGAGGAGCAAAGTTAGGAACAACCTATGCTACCATCTTGGTTGAGATTACTTTTACATGGAAACAATAAAGGAAAGAAAATCTATGTGGCAGTCAAATTCTTACTTTGAAAAGATACTTCTATTTGATATGAGAATGCACAGTTAAGCAATGACTTGTTGAAATGAAGAAAAATTTCCAATTTGACTACTTAAGATCCTGTTGAATCCCCTGGTCTATGCTGAAAGTAGTTGCAGCACAAGTAATGATTGGATGAAGGTCAATACAGCCTATTTGAATTAGTACTATTTCAGTGCCTTGGAACAAACAAGTTTAAAGCCCAATAATCTCAAGGTAAGCCAGTCAACCTGCTTTTATTATTTAAATTTAATCAATTATTAATTTATTTAATTATAATGAAAAATTAATTTTATTTTATTATCTTAACTTTATATTGCATTTTATATTTAATTTTATTTGTTAACCAGAAGTATTTATCTCTTTATCCCCTTCACCTATTTTGCCTACCCCCTAACCCCACCCTCTGGCAAACACTAGTTCTCTTTATTGATGGGTTTGTTTCTGCTTTGTATGTTCATTTATTTTGTTTTTTAGATTCCACATATAAGTGAAATCATACGCCATTTGTCTTTTTCTGTTTGACTTATTTCACTTAGCATAGAAACTTCTAGGCCCATTTATGTTGTTGCAAATAGTGAGATGTCATTCTTTTTATGGCTGAATAATATTCTATTACATATATTATATATGTCATGTGCAAAATTTATATTATAGTCTATATTTATTATTCATATATATTAATATATCTTATGTACTTCTTATATAACATATACATTTATTATATATAAAATATGTTTATGTATTGTAAATACGTAAAGAATATTTTAAGTTTTTATGTTCATATTATCAGTATATATACACTGATTTGTGCGTGTGTACACATATATATATATCCTTTATCCATTCATCTTGGGTTACTTCCATATTTCGGCTATTGTAAATAATGCTGCAATACACATAAGAGCCTATATCTCTGTGAATTAGAGTTTTTGTTTGCTTTGGGTAAATACTCAGAAGTGGAATTACTGGGTCATGTGGTATTTTTAGTTTTTTGAGGAACCTCTGAACTGTTTTCCACAGTTGTTGCACCAATTTACATTTCTAGGAACAGTGCAGGAGGGTTCCCTTTTCTCTGTATTCTTGCCAGTGCTTGTTATTTCTTATCTTTTTTATATTAGCCATTCTGACTGGTGTGAGGTGATATCTCTCTGTGGTTTTGATTTGCATTTCCCTTATAATTAGTGACATTAGCATCTTTTCATGTTTCTATTGGCTGTTTCTATGTCATCTTTGGAAAAAACGTTCACTCATGTTTTCTGGCCATTTTAAAATCAGATTTTTTTTTTTTTTGCTGTTGAGTTGTATAAATTCTTTATATATTTTGGATATTAATCCATTATCTGCTTTATCATTCACAAATCTCTCCTCTGATTCAGTAGGTTGCCTTTTCATTTTGTTGATGGTTTCCTTCATTGTACAAAAGCTTTTTAGTTTGCTGTAGTCCCAATTGTTTATTTTTGCTTTTATTTCTCTTGCTGAGGAGACAGATCCAGAAAAGTATTGCTAATGCTGATATCCAAGAGATTATTGTCTATATTTTCTTTTAAAAGTTTATGGTTTCAGGTCTTCCATTAGGTCTTTATTCCATTTTATTTTTGTATATGGTATAATAAAGTGGTCCAGTTTCATTCTTTTGCATATAGCTAGCTATCTAGTTTTCCAAGTGCCATTTACTGAAGAGTGTATTTTCCCCAATGTATATTCTTGTTTTGTGTTTGTGTGTGTTGTAGATTGATTTTCCATAAAAGCATGGGCTTATTTTTGGGTTCTCTATTCTGTTCCACTGATCTATGTGTCTGTATTTGTGCCAGTACCATGTTGTTTGATTAATATGGCTTTGCAACGTAGTTTGAAATCAGGGATTGTGATACGTCCACTTTGTTCTTTCTCAAGATTGTTTTGGCTATTCAGGGTTTTTGTGGTTCCACACAAAGTTTAGAATTGTTTGTGCTAATTCTGTGGGCTTTTTTTTTTTTTTGAAAGAGAGAGAGGAAGAGAAAGACAGAGAGAGAGAGAGAGAGAAAGAGTGTGAGTGGGGGGGAGGGGAAGAAGGAGAGGGAGAGAATCTTAAGCAGACTCTGTGCTGAATGTAGAGCCCAACATGGGCTCTATCTCAGGACTCTGAGATCATGACCTGAGCCAAAATCAAGAGTTGGATGGTTAATCTACTGAGCCACCTAGGCGCTCCTGTGGCATTTTGATAGGGATTGCCATGAATCTGTCAATTGTATGTAAGTAGTATGAACATTTAACAATATTAATTATTCTAGTCCATGAGCATGATATCGTTCCATTTATTTGTATCACATTTAGTTTCCTTCTTTAATGTCTTATAGTTTTCTGAGTACAGGTCTTTCACCCCTTCACTTAACTTTATTCCTAAGTAAATTATTCTTTTGAATGGGACTGTTGTCTTAATTTATTTTTCTCCTACTTTGTTATTAGTATACAACAGATTTTTATATAATGATTTTATATCCTGCAAGTTTACTAAATTTATTTATTAGTTTTAGTAGTTCCTACCTTTTCAGACCATCTGCCCTACCTCTAATACTGACTTTAGTTATCACCTATATGCCTGTCACTCCCATATCTGTATATACAGCCATGAATTCTCCCTGGAATAGCTCCACTGCTTCTCAAAGGAATAACAAACTCAGAGTAGACAAATTAGAGCTCTTGGTAACACTTTAATCCTGCCCAATCTTCTTTTTCCATTTTTTTTAAAAAAGATTTTATTTATTTACGTGACAGAGAGACAGCCAGTGAGAGAGGGAACACAGCAGGGGAGTGGGAGAGGAAGAAGCAGGTTCCCAGCGGAGGAGCCTGACGTGGGACTCGATCCCAGAACGCCGGGATCACGTCCTGAGCTGAAGGCAGATGCTCAACCGCTGTGCCACCCAGGCGCCCCCCCCCCTTTTTTTTTAACTTTTAGAGAGGATTGAATTTTGTATCTTCTTTTTTAAAGATTTTATTTATTTATTTGACAGAGACAGAGACAGCCAGCGAGAGAGGGAACACAAGCAGGGGGAGTGGGAAAGGAAGAAGCAGGCTCATAGCGAGGAGCCTGATGTGGGGCTCCATCCCATAACGCCAGGATCATGCCCTGAGCTGAAGGCAGACGCTTAACAACTGAGCCACCCAGGCGCCCCTCTTTTTCCATTTTTTAAACTAAGAACTAAGAAAAAAATTATCCAATCTAACAAATTGTCTAACTTGTCACAGAACTAGTAGTGGGACAGGTAGAGTATGAATCGAGGCAGTAGAGCTCCTGAGGATGAGTTCTTACCTGCAATAATCTACTACTCCCATGTCAATTTAATCAATTTAAATTGATCTAGATTTTATCTTCCAAACATGCTTATGAAGAAAGATTTATTTTTTTTTTCAGAATATTCTTAATCTCAGAAAGATTAAGTTACTAGCCCAATATCACCAGCTATTACTTTGTAGATATGGGATTCAATCTTGGGAATGTCTTTCTCTATGTTGCTTGCATATAGGTTATTTGCTTGCTATTTCGTCTCTCCCATAGATCTTGGTTCTTTGATTCAAGTTTTTTAAAGATATATCAGTACTTCATTCAATTTCTTGTTTTTACTCCAGCGTAATTTTTATATGTGCTAGATGTTCATGATATATGATCCTTTTAATGTGCTGTTGAATTCAGTTCACTAATATTTTGTTGAGAATTTTAAGTTGATATTCATTAGTGGTATTGTTCTAAAATTTACTATTCTTCTGATGCCCTTATCTTGTTTTTGTATCAGGGTTAAATGGGAGTTATTCCTGGGATGAAAATATAGCTCAACATAAACAAATCAATAAATGTGATACATCATATTAATAGAAAGAAAGATAGAAGTCATATGATCATCTTAACAGATGCAGAAAAAGCTTTTGACAGAACAAAACACCCTTTTATAATAAAAATGTTGAATGAATTGAATATAGAAGTAACATACCTCTACACAATACAGTCATACATGACAAACCCACATCCAGGACAACCACGGAACAAAATAATAATAAAAGGCATCCACATTGAAAAGGAAGAAGTAAAACTGTCTTTGTTTGCAGATGATATGATCTTATATATAGGAAATCTTAGGTTCCACCAAAAAATTGTTAAGACTAATTAACAGATTTAGTAAAGTTGCAAGACATGAAATAGTCATACAGAAATCAGTTGTGTTTCTATACACCAACAACAAAACATCTGAAAAAGAAATAAAGAAAACAATCCCATTCACAAGGGCAATAAAAACAATATAATACTTAGGAACAAATTTAACCCACGGAGGTGGAAGATCTGTACACTGAATACTACAGGACTTTGATCATACCACATGAATTCACTTTATGTGGAATCTGAAAACAAAATGAATGATAAGACAAGCCAGCAAAACCAGACAAAAACTCATAAATAGAATGAATAAACTGGTGGATGCCAGAGAGGAGAGGGGTGGGACGATTTGGTGACATGAATGAAGGAATTAAGAGGTACAAACTTCCAGTTATAAAATAAATAAGTCATAGGACGAAAAGTACAACATAGGGAATATAGTCAATAATATCATAATAACTTTGTGTGGTGATGGATGGTAACTGCACTTACTGTGGTGAGCGTTTCATAATGTAAACAATCATTGAATCACTATGTTGTACATTGAAGCTAATATAATATTGCATGTCAACTATAGTTTAATAAAAATTAAAAAAGAACTGATTAGTAAATAACAGTATATAAGTGATCATAAAAAATAAAAGGAATTGAAGAAGACCCAAACAAATGGCAAGATATCTCATGTTCATGGATTGGAAGAATTAATATTGTTTAAATGTCCATATTACTCAGAACCATCTATAGATTCAATGCAGTCCTTATCAAAATTTCAATGGCATTATTTTACAGAAATAGAAAAAAAAAGTCCTAAAATTTTTTTGGAACCACAAAAGACCCCGAATCCAAAGCCATCCTGAGACAGAACAAACCTGGAGGCATCACATATCCTGACTTTAAACCATATACCAAGCTATAGTAATCAAAGCAGTATAATACTGACATAAAAATAGACGCATAGATCAATAGAACAGAATTGGGAATTTAGAAGTAAACTCTCATGTATATTGTCAACTAATACTTGAAAAGGGAGCCAAGAATATTCACTGGGGAAAGGATAATCTTTACAATAAATGATGGTGGGAAAACTGGATAACCACATGCTTAGATGAATCATGGGCAGCATTCACTTCAACAAGATAACTTCTGTCTTCTCTATTACATAAGGGATGACTAGAGCTTCCTGGGTCCACCAGCTATTCAAATGCTTTTAGAACCATCACTAATATTGGGGACGTAACGAATACATTGACCCACCCAGAAAATACATTGATCATCTGTCACCTGAAGCATTTCAGTGGTGTGTAGAAAGATACGTCCATATTTTTCATTTACAAATGAATGGCAATCACCTCCCTGTTTGATATATATTTTTAGTTGCTTTTCTTTATAGTTTTATCACATTGATAGCATGCCTGACCCAAATTAGTCCTTGTCAGACTGGCTTGTGATTATTTCTGAGACTTTAGCACAGTTCATCTCGGATTCTCCTGGAATTTTCTAGGAAAGTCCAGGTATCCATGGAAGGGATAGCTTACATTTATCTTATACTTTAGTCATGGGAAGATCTAGTTTGATTCCTGGCACTAGATGGATACTACGTTGATAGATGCAAAAAAAATTCAAAAAGCCTGTTTTTTATTTATCTGATCCTCAGAAACATATTTCAAACATGTCATTTTCTTTGCCTATAATTACAGGGTAGTATCTCTCTTGGCCACCTCACAGAGCTATAATGACTCAGCTGAGATAATGTAAAAAACAAAAATCCTGGAAATTATATAGTGTCAGATTAGTGAGAAAGACAGGAAAGAAGTAACCTCTACAAAATGTCACGCTTTACAAACAATCTCATTTAATTTTTACAATAATCCTTTTAGGAAGTGTGGATTCAGATAAATTGATTAATTTCTCAGGTAAACATTTCACATTAGCTGAATATTTCACAAATAGATAGTAGGAGAACCAACATTTTAATCCTATGCTATTTAAGTCCTTAGGTCTTGCTATTTTTGTTTCTCTTTTCCATAAAGATGGGATCCGGTGTTATTTAAAAAATGTATCTGGCTAAGTCTTTTCAACAATTTACACCTTTTCCAGGTGTATCCTGATAAAAAGAGAAACATAACAGGCACAGCCAATTATTCTACTATCTCTGAGTCAACCTAACAAAATAGAAATAGTACTAGGTAGAGAGAATTTAAAAATAAAAACAAAAACACACCAGTGGCCCTTTTCATGGCTACTTGTGTGAACTTGAGCAAGTTACTCTGATTTTTTTTTAGTAACTTCTCTGTACAATGCATTGTAGTCGGAACTGAGACTAAGAAGACAATGGAGGCACTGCCCCTAAAGAGATGGATGTGCAGCCAAGTTTTTAATAAAATATTGTTAGCAGTATATCATAAGAACAAAGTGCTATGGACTCACAACATTGAGTTGTTGCTTAGAGTACGTAGAAGCTGATCCCGTGGAAGAAAGAAAGCTGAAATTTCCAGGAAGAGATAGAAAAGAGAGTCATCAGAAAATGTGACATACAGAATGAGCAGAGACACACCTCTTTGGACCTCACTTTCTTCATCTGTAAAATGAGAGTAGACACCATCATCTCTAAATTCCTATTACACTTGACTATTTCAAGATTTTGTTTTTATTTCTGTGACTTCTGTTTGTCGTGTTCCCATAGTTGGTGTTGAAGAAAGCCAAGCGCGTGAAATTACCCACTATTCTGTAAAAATAATACAATTAAATTTTAATATGAGCAATTTACTGACAGGTTTATCTACTCTGAGCTGCAAGCTTTTGCAAAACATTAAAAACAGGTTACCTGAAGGCGAAGGCTTCTCTTAAGAAGGAGCGATTACATCCCTGAGCACATTTGATTCTCCCATAGGCATTAAAACAGCAGGGAACTGTATTTCCACTGAATTGTAAAAGGGTTAAGTGTCAGACATGATGTATTACTCGGGAATGTCATCGAAAATGGACCAGGCCACTGCCCTTAGAGCAAGGCTCATTATTAGCCATCAAAAGAAATAGCTCTGACATTCAGTCACCTCATTATACTTTAAAGGGAAGGATCAGTTTGGGCAAATAGAAAGCAACTTGTAAGTACTTATTTTAAGAAATTGCTCCCATAGTTCCTAATGGATACCTTCTGTAAATGTTGGTTAAGCAGTTAATCAATTCAGAAGCCAAAAATATTCCCCATTTTGATTTATCTTAGATTCCAAAGGAAAGAGGAGCTGGTGGTTAGTAAGAACCAAAACGTTGTCTTGTTAATTCACAGAGGCAGGCAGGGGTTGAAAGCTTAACTAATTACAAGGTCCACTTCTTAAAAGAGACCTTCTTCATGTAGTTTTGAGTTTCAAAAATGGCTTGGTTTTCCTAAATACTAGTCTCAGAGGACTTTGTTTAGTGGGTTGCATACACTGGTGGTTTATTAAATTGTTTGGGGAAATATAATTTTTTTTAAACTGGTATTTTGTACATAATATAATAGTTCCACTCATCCATTTTACTATGAAACATCTATAAAATATCAATTTTGCATTTGATTTTTTGCAGTAGGTCTGTTTTATACACATGCACGAGTATGTGGGGTAGGGAACAAACTCAGCCACGTGATATACAGTTGTTTAACAACGGACTGAACTATCACAGGTTCCCTCTTGGGACTTAGACCCCATGCTGGTCAAAAGCGGAACTTTAGGGAACTCGATAGCAGTGACACTGAAACTATATCAAAATGTATTGGTATACCTTTCCTTAAGTAAAGAACAGCATCAGTGAGCGACATTCTCTGGGATTTCCAGGCCACAAACTGCGAGGAGCAGAGCTACCATTTTGAGATTGCAGATCTCGATGAGAAGATAGTTCATGTCACCTCCCAGAATGAGCTTGGTTACTGGAAATGGGTAAGATTCTGACCACTAGAATGAATGGATCTAAGATGTTAGGAAACTCCATTTGCCTAGGAACTTGCTTTTGAGTTCTTTTCTAGTCATCAAAAACGAGACTTGCTTTGCACTGTAGGGAGAGGCAGCACATGCACTGGAGATCGATGCCTCATGGGCTTGTGGTAAACTTTCCTGTTCATCTATCTTTTCTTCTCCAGCTCTCCTCTGGCCCGAATTCCAAATTGGTATTCAGCAGAGCCCTAGCCATGGTTATTCCTAAGCAATGGGTGATTCATGGGAGGTGTTTCCCAAAGTGTAGTCCCTGGAACACCTACATAGGAATCAACTGAGTCGTTGTTGAAAATTTTAGACTTCCAGACCCCACCCAAAACTACTGGGGGCGATCCCAGGTATTAGTATAAAAGTTTTATCTCTCCAAGTGATTCTTATATTAAAATATTTGGGAATTCCTAACCTAGATCAATGACAGAAGAAACTAACAGATAAGGAAACTGCAGATTATAAAACTGCCTGAGATGATACATCTGCTCCCCTCCCCATGAATGTGATGGATAATCCTCTAAAATTGCCAGGAAGAAAAAATGCCAAGTTGATGAAAAGGGGCTATTACTGCAGCAGTTAAAGGCTCCCAAAAAGGGCCATCACACTTAGGAAATTCCCAAATTTAAGTGCAAGGTTTGTAGTCTCCTGGAGCTGCGCCTCTAAGGTATGGAGTGTGACACCTTGTCCCACAAGTAGCCTGTCCAGAATCTCAGTCTCCAAATTTTTCAAAAGCATTTTGACTCCATTGGTAAAAGGAAAGGAAAGAAAAATGATTCACGTGTCTGAGTAGCCTCCATCTGTGAACATTTTTTATGGATCTATTAGTTAACACTGTCTCCTTTATCCCAGCCTGGATACTAAACTTTATGTTCACCTGTTAGTAATGAAGTATTCTCGATATCCTGCAATGATTTTGACTCATCTGCTTATCACTTCTAGATGTAAGCACAAGAGCAATCATGAGCATTTTCCCTGCAGGGTCACTGATTTGTTTCCTACTGCTTAGAATGTAGGAAATTTTGTTTTGCCTTTATGTGACGTGGGAGCCTGGAAGCACTGCCAAGGCTCAACACTTAGCTACTGGGCACTTGCCATGTCCTCGTACAACCGTTTATTCCAGATGATTTTCCTCCTGCGTCCTTATTACTTCTGGCCCTTTAAATCTGATCATTTTTATTTTACCTCTTGCACAGCCCAAGGTAATGAGCACCCCCAGGTACCATGAGTCATGCTGAGTGTTTCCCATGAAGGAATGGAGTATGATTGAGGTAACAAAAGGTGCTTTGTTTAACACAGTGGATAAAAACCAGCCACACTTCATAATATACCTGATGTCTCTTGTCAAGGGGGAGGAAATGAGAAGCATGGCTTGTGGCAGTATCTTTGCAGAAATCTGTTCAGGTAGCAGAAGGCTTAGCCCAGGTTAGTGCTGGTAATGACGTGGTAGGGTCTAATTGCTGCAGTTACCCGATTATAAACATAATCCGTAAGTTTTTCCTGTCACTATAGTACTGAATTTATCGCACTAGAAAGGATATAGTTCAAAACATCGAAATCAATGATCTTTCAGGAAAAGTAAAAACTTACTCAACCTAGTCACTCAGCAAATGATGATTCATGTATGTAAGCTGATGCTTTAATTTATAAACTCTTAGTTAAGGGGCTATAAGGCAATAGCAAAAGCATTCCTCTTACTGCGACCAGGCATAACTTTCATACTCTGCTCCCCACCATTGCTCCAAGGGAGGATTTCAGCAAACTTCTCAGGCAATTACTGGATTACTATACATTAGTCCTTGGCATCTCCAGATTGGATACTCTCTCAGATTCCCAATGCTTTCCCAGACTTATTCTGGAGTTCTTCCAGTTTGGAACTTCTCAGACCTACCATTTTCTGCCTTCAGCATTAATAACTATAAATCCAAGCAGAGAGACACCAAGCACCATTGCCTAGCAGGGCATTATAACCCAGTTACAAAAGAACATGTTCTCGAGTCAGACTTCATAGGTTTGAATCCTGGCTCTGCCATTTAGTAGCTCTGTGATTGTCTCAGGTGATTTAACCTTTCTGTGCCTTGGTTTCTTTACATAAATTGGGAATAATATTAGTAACTGTCTTAGGCAGTTGTGAGGATTGAAAGAATTAATACACATAAAGCACTTGGAATAGTGTCTGCAACATACTAAATTCGCAAAGTTATTACCTGACATTGTAACTATTATTATCTAAGCATATGTCTTGTGTTTTTATCAGGGATAATTTGGTTATAAAGGGACATGAAGGTTTGAAAACTACCTTAAGCAAAGCAAACACATGAAAAACTACATTCCCCCCCCCCAAAAGTTAAAGGAATGATTTTATGGAAACTAGAGAGGGAAGTGTAGCTGGTTTTCAGGGTGCTCCTTGGCCAGACTCAGAAAGTGCTTGGAATTTCCAAGGTAGACACTCTCTCACTTTCTTGGGAGTCAGATGGCCCCTTGTCACTGGTCCAGTCAACTGTGGGGAAAGCTTCAGAATCATAAGTCCTATGTTGGACTCTACTAATTATCGTCGGAATCTACTAGGTGAGAAAGGGCCCATAGAGGATATAGACACATTGATTATTTATTAGCCACTAATTTTAGCATGAAGCACACTAAGAAAATGCCCAGAACGCCTTGGCAGGCTTTTGGTAAAGGTGTCCATCTCTCCATAGATAAAGTGCAAATCAGGGAAAAAAGAGGTACATAGTAAGATACACTTTCAGGAAAATCTCAAAGCATAGATCCAGACATCCTATTTTAGTTTTCTTAATTTTGCATAAATTTTGGGTAATTTTGTCATATGGATGGTGAGAAATTCAAACTTTTTGCATGTGAATTTATTCTTTCCTATTTCCCTTTTTAAACAGTACTGCGAGGAGACTTTGTTTACTGTAGCGCAGAACTACATGCTGGGAAAGGATTTTATTTTTATACTGTTGTGATATGTAATTTAGCATGACAGATATCTATATTGGATAAGTGATTTTTGGATTCTACATATTTTTACAGGCCAAAAAAATCCAAGACCAAAGATCAAACAGAAAAACCCAATTCCACAAATAATAAAAACTGCCAGAATTTGAAAATACAGAGAATTAAATCCACGGGCATTTGTGATTTAGAGTTCATGAATCTCAGATATTCTTTATAACCATTTCCAAAACAACCAGTTTCCCTTAGCTAATGTTTAAACTAAGATATGAGCATCTGTGTATTACTATACACATTTTAATAGCATGTTAATGTAAGAATGCTTAGAATATTGGATTATTTCTAGCTATTATCAGCACTTAGAATGGGGAAAAAATGGAGTCTAAATGCCACTTTTCCATTGCATAGTTGGTATTTCAAATATTCCTCATTGACCAGTTCTGTCATCAGGAGACACAGAGGATTACACTTCCCAACCCTCTGAAATTCTGCAAAGCTACAGACTCCTTTGGCCTGTATAATGAGAGCAAAAGCACTGCATGTTACCTTCTTGTAGGGCATTTCATTTTCAATGCTTGACTATCTAGTCACTCTGGATTTGATAGTGCGTGATGAAATAGAGGCTTCGTGAGATCCAAGCTGCCTGGAATGCTGAGCTTCCACAAGGAAAAAAGTTAATCTGGGATTCATTCACACTCACAGTGGACTTTGTAGGAATGGCTAACTTCTTCATCTTTATTGAGTTACAACCGACAAGAATTGTATACTTCTAAGGTATACAACTTGATGTTCTGATGATATTCGTATATGTTGTGAAATACTTGCCACAATCAAACTAATTAACAGTTGTCACCTCACAAAGTTATCTTTTTCTTTTCTTTTGTGGTGACTTAAGATATGCCCCCTTACCAAACTGCCAATACACGGTATTGTTAACTACAGTCATATTGCTGCACATTAGATATGCAGAACTTACGGGTCGTGTATAACTGAAACTTTGTGCCCCTTGGATAGAAATTGCAATTTGGGGGCTATTTGTTACTGGAGCATGACCTTAGGGTAGATTCTATCTGCTACATATTTCAAAACTAAACAACATTTTGAACCCATGGAGATTGGGGAAAATCCTGACACTTTGTGGAGAAAGGGAAGAGAGAATAGGAAAGATGAAGTTTCGTAGAAATTCTTATATCTACTTTTATGACTTGAGGAATCGTGTAGTACAACTTCTTCATTTCACATACAAATGACTTAGTGACCCAGAAAGAGGAACCGACTTGATATAGTTCAAACATTTGTCAGTAGCAAAGTCTTAATGTTTTACATACTATTTCACAGGGAAATAATATGAGAAATAAAAGGGAAAGCACAGGCTAGAATGAAAACCCTGTAGCTAGTTGTGTGCAATTTCAATAAGATAAGATTTTGACAAAAGTTGTCAGTGGAAATGTGAGAATCTTGAACTCAGATTTAAAAGTGCATCCTGCCATTCTGCTTGAGAAAAGAAATGAAGCCCCATGCAGTATTGCTAGCATATGATGTCAGGTTGAGTTCACCCTACCACCAAGAGACATAGGGAAATTCAAGCGCTCTGCCTTTTTGTGTGACTTACATGTAAAAAAATAATAATAATAAAAGAAAAAGAGTAGGTAGTGATTAAAACCAAAGAAAAAAACTCTGTAATAGCAGAGATGGGGCAAAAATATGAGTCTGTTTGACAGTTAATTAGGGGCAGATGGTTAAAAGATGTGAATTCTAGTTCCAAGCTGAGGAAGTTGAGACGGGTTACTTAACTTCATTAAATTCACTTTCTGTACTGTAAGAATTGATTGAATTCTAAATTTATTTCTCACATTACTTTTTACCTTCTTTTCCCCACCAACCTTCAATGATTTATTTTTCAATATTAAAGTACTATCCTTAAGTAGTAATGTGAAAGTGAAAGGAATTTAGCAAAGCATTGTTGAGTAGAGCTAACGAAACTTACTCCTCAGCAACACTCCCTTCACGCCAAATATCGACACTTGCTGTCGCAGGAACAAATCCTCTCCTTCCTGTCTTTGGCACTCCCACTTTTTTTCAGGTTTGACTTTTCTTACCTTAGGAGCCCTCTACATTCCCCATCTCCCCCTCCTACGTGGAAACTTTGTGGTACTGTGAGCAAGGAAATTTCCCTCTGATCTGAGACTTTTCTGTTTGTGCTCTCTTAAATTTAATTGAAAATTGGTTTTCTCCAATGGTTTCCTTTTCCTGAATTCCTTGCCAAATTCTTTGCTCTCTTGCCTCGACAATTCTTGAGACAAGTTGATGGAATCAGACTTTTTTTTAACCTGTCTCATGCTGTGGCTACTTCCAGACTATGACTTCACTCAATAACATCGTTACTTTTGAAGTTTATGCCATTTTCTTTAGCATCCTTTAGGTGACTGAAGACATTCACCACATTCATCTATCAACATCCATGATGTTGCCCTATCTTTTGCAATGGGCACAGCATCTCAACTACACATTTCCTCTTTTTTTTGGTGATTGTCTTGACCTTTACATTCCTTCTATTTCATAACACATACATAATGGTAAGGATGCCCAATAGACCTCATTATCATTCAGTTTGGGATCTCTGGGATGCTTTTATTTATTTATTTATTTATTTATTTATTTATTTATTGATGACTATCATCTTTTTATAAGGCTCTTGTTCTAATTCTTTATTATTGCTGACATGCTACTTTCTTCATAAATGTGAATCCCTGAAATTTTCCCAGTTCTTGTAGTCCAGCAATTCTCTCTGAATCCACTTGCCTTCCTATAAAGCCTGGAACCTATGGTCGGACAATTCTATGACATCTCATTAAAATCTTAGAATTCTCTACCACTACTCCCAACCTTCTGTCTAGTTTAGTTTATAGATCCCTAACCCAGAATAACCCCATCAAGCATTCTCAACTCTTTCTGCTGAGCTGCCAGCAGTAGACAAAGAAAGTCACAAAACTAAAATAATTGGGTCCACTGCAATTTCATGCTAAGTAAACACAGTCAGGCCTTCCGTGCTGCTCAGTAATCCTTGAACTATTTATTTATATGCGGGGGATGCAACAAAGGATCCCCCACAGCCACTGCTCCACATTATTCCACATTATTAATTTCCTTAGGTTGCCACCCCTACACATGTCACCTGAAGGTTCTAACTAAGTTATGATACTGGCAGAATTGAAAACTTCTGACTTGAGTTTCTTTACTTCCTTCAACATCTCAATACATACCAGGTTCCTTCCTGTTCTCCTCTCTTCCTATTATGGCATCACATAAAACTACATCCCTCATCTTTGCCAAAGTTTTCTCCTATGCACCTGATCATAACCCCTTCTTTGTCTTTCGAATCAGTTCCCATAGATTAACCCTCTATTTGATCATCTCCCTGTCTATGATTTCCTTTCTTTTATTGTTTCAAAGAGCAAGGCCAGATCCCACTATTCTGGAAAAATTAGAATTTTCTTGATTATTCTCTACAATGCCCCAATTATTCTATTATAACATTTGGATAAAATTATAGTCTCTTTTGCTTCTTCCCGGCATTTGAGCTCTTGATCCTTGATATTTGCACTTTGGATGCCCGCCTTGAATTTCTGGTAAGTCAAGGACAATATTCGAGTATTAAAGTGAGTCATGATGATATTTGAAGCTAATATTGACTAGAATTTCTTAGCATATCAGGCTTGGGGGCAAAGATTGATGGAACATTATAGCAAGCTGCCAGGGAAGATAAAGAAGGCAGGAATGGACTCTACTAACAATTAACTGAAGGGATGGTCCCGAGAAGGGTTGCCAGTTATTCAAACCACAGTGTCCAAACTTTTGGAAAATACACATTGTGGATCAGTACCCAAGGAGCCCAAGATGATCCCTGCTATGGTAGCAAGAATTTTGGGTCAGTAAAAGAAAGTGGTCCCAGCAGGAGATGCATGAAACCAATCAATAAGTAGATATGAGACCAGGATTAGTAAGAAGCTTGGTAATCAGTCTTCCATTTTAGAGGAGCTCCTTGGAATCAAGGTCCATGTATTTCTTAGATTTCTATTTTCATGTACTAGTGAGTTTTCAGTCAGCATTTATCCCCGTGGTCCCTTGATTCAACAGAATTCAATGCAGAGAGTAAGATTTAATGACTATTCACTGAAGTGAATTGAAATGTAATCAGACAATTCAGAAAACCAAACCTTAGGACTAGGCAAACTTTTTATAGATGGGTAATGGGAAGCTACAACTCATTGACTACACAAACATTCAAAGTTGACACCAAATTTAATGCAAAAAGAAATTTCAGGCTCACCNACAAAATTTCCTCTTTTTTTTTTTTTTTAAAGATTTTATTTATTTATTTGACAGAGAGAGAGACAGCCAGCAAGAGAGGGAACACAAGCAGGGGGAGTGGGAGAAAAAGCAGGCTCATAGCAGAGGAGCCTGATGTGGGGCTCGATCCCACAACGCCGGGATCACGCCCTGAGCCGAAGGCAGACGCCCAACCGCTGTCCCACCCAGGCGCCCCAGGCTCACTGCTTTTTGATGGTGGAACGGTATCTCTAAATACACTGCTACCCATGGTCAGAGTTGGCTCATAATTCAGTCTGCAAGTGATCCTCTCAGTGCATGATACTCAAAAAGCCTGGTGAAGGCAAGTAGCCAATTCTCATTCTCCTTTGGTAAGTTTCTTTTCCTCCAAGGAAGACTAAGCTCCTTCATTCTTGGATAAACAGCACATTTCATCTTCAACTGAACTAAACTCAGTGCTTACAGAGATAACTCATACTGTCTTTGTAACTTTCTGTTATAACTTTTATTGTGGTCAATATGATACATGTCTAGAATCTGTAGATGTACCTGGAAACACACAGATGTCAGAAAATGGAATTCCAGATGGCAAGAGAAGGTTCTGGATTCACTTTGTGAAGGGGATGATGAAAGTGTCTCATATAAGTCCTACTGTATTGAGTGAACTCTACTATATAGCAGCAAAGGTCTGGTCTCAAACAAAAGGAGTTTGTCAGTGAAATACTTGATCAATAGTGGTGAGAAGAAATGCTTCCTGCTTTACTGACATAGCAAAATTCTCACCCAAACACAGTGCCATTCTCAGCCCTGATGAGCAGTGTGTGAGGCTGGAGAGACAGATATGTCTTTCATGGTCCCTAGACAGAACACTGACCCAACACTATGGAGCATGAAAGTGGGGATTTTAGGAGGACCGATGAGAGAAATACGGAGCAAAACAGGTGTTTTGGTTAACATAGCTGAAGTTCTGGCAGCGATTTCTCATTTCTCAAGAAGGTATACAAATAGGCATGTTTTTTTTGTTTGAAGTAGACATTTGGCCTTTAATGTATTTTTTTATAGTTTTATTGAGGTGTAATTGTTTGATAAACTCCTATATTTAAAGTGCACAATTTGATAAGTGTGACATCTATACACCTTCCAATCAAGATAATGAACATATCTATCCCCCTCCAAAATTGTCTTATGCCTCTTTGTAACTCCTTTCTCCGTCTTCCTTCTCTGCTCCCCTACCACAACAGTGACAACAACTGATATGATTTCTGTCACTAGAGTTCTGTTTGCTTTTCCTAGAATTTTATATAAATGGAAATATCCAGTATGAACCTTAGTTTATTTAATCAGCATAACTATTTCAGATAAATTCTTAGTGTTGTGTAGATCAATAATTTAATCCTTGTCGACTAATGTTCTATTGTATGGATATACTGTAAATTGCTTATTCATTCACATATTGATGGACATCTTGCTTGTTTCCAGTTTTTCTGTTACAAATAAAAATGCTGTGGATATTTTTGTACATATCTTCGTTTAGACATATATTTTCATTACTTTTGGGTAAATATCTAAAGTTGATTATCTTGTATGTTATGCCTACGACTAGCTTTTTAAGAAACTGTTAAACATTTTCCAGAGTAGTTGAATCATTTTACATCCCCAACCAGCAGTGAATGTGAGTTCTAATTGTCCCACATTCTCACCAACAACTGATAACATCATTATTTTTAACTTTAGACATTCTAGTGACTATGCAGTAATATCTAGTTGGGAGAAGAATTTGTGCTTTCTTAATGACCAATGATTTGAGCATCTTTTTTCGTACTTATTTGCCATTCACATCTTTGTGGAATGTCTATTCAATTATTTTTGCCTATATGAAAAATTTGGGTTGCTTATCTTCTTAGCATTGAGTTGCAAATATTCTCTATTTAGTCTAGACTCAAAGCCTTTCTCGGATATATGTCTGCAAATATTTTCTCAGTTTCTAGATTTTTATTTCACTATTATCACAGTATCTTCTGAAGAGCAAGTTTTTCAAATTTTTATGAAGTCCAAATTATTGATTTTTGCATTTATAGTTCATAATTTTTGTGTCCTATTTAAAAAATTGTCAATCCAATGGTCTCTAATATTTTCTCCTCTGTTTTCTTTTGGAAATTTTAGATTTTAAATTCTTACAGTTAGGCCTATGTTCAATTTTGATTCAATTTTTGTTTAATCTGTGAGGTGAGGATTAAGGTTCATTTCCTGCATATGGGTATCCAATCGTTCCAGCACCATTTGTTGAAAGCTTTTCCCAAAAATTCTCTTGGTATCTTAATGAAAAAGCAATTGACCATGTGAGTGTGAGCTTATTTTTGGATATCCTATTCACTTTCATCATTCTGTGGTTTCCTATCTTGATGTCAATACTACACTGTCTTTGTTACTAAAGTCTAGAAGTTGGGTATAAACTTTTTTTTTTAAGATTTTATTTATTTATTTGAGAGAGAGACAGCCAGCGAGAGAGGGAACACAAGCAGCGGGAGTGGGAGAGGAAGAAGCAGGCTCACAGCGGAGGAGCCTAATGTGGGGCTCGATCCCATAACGCCAGGATCACACCCTGAGCCGAAGGCAGACGGCTAATGACTGAGCCACCCAGGCGCCCCTTGGGTATAAACTTTTAACTTCTTATTTTTAAGAGTTTTTTTCCTATGGTCATTTCGACCTTCTAAAGAATGCGTACAAATGGACATCATTTTTTAAAACATAATTCTAAGTAAGTATAAGATGAAAATGACATTCTCCAGAACTGTAAGCCTAGAATTGTTCTTTTCTTCTGTTTTGTGAGTTCAGAACACAAACATTTCCCTCATCATAAAATTGGGGTCCTACTATTAAAGGCCAACAGTCTATGACTCTGAAACAATATTTCACAAGGCTTGGCCTGTAATGTTACATTAACTGATCCAAAACTCCTTGTAATCATTCATTGTACATAGAGGATATAATAATGTATGTAATTTTACATACTTACCGTTTCATTAATATACCAATAATCTTTCTCAAATTTATAAAATGCTTTGAAATTACAAAGCATTTACTTTTCATAAATCTCACTTGAACCTCACAACAGTTTTGTAGGGGTCTTGTAAGCATTATTAGTAGTATAGTTGTTACAACACATATATTATAAAACTCTCAGCAGAAACTGTTGCATACCAATTATGCATGTGATATAGCACATTATATAGAACCATAAAGGCTATAATCCATTGCTTGCAAAAATAATAAGTTTGTAAAACAGAAGTATTTATGTGTATGTGTTATATTACACATTAATATAAATTATTATAAATCATAAATTAATGCTAACTAGGATATAATTAACTAATAGTTGAGATAGACAGTATATCCTATAGGAATTAGAAAGAAGGAGTGAAAGCACTAGTGAGACTGAATTATCCAGGAACATTTTCCCAGACTAAAAGCGATTCACTTTTTTTTTTCTTTTTTAAAGATTTTATTTATTCGAGAGAGTGAGTGAGAGAGAGAGCACAAGTGGAGGGGAGGGGCAGAGTGAGAGGGAGAAGCAGACTCCCAGCTGAGCAGGGAGCCAGATGCGGGGCTTGATCCCAGGAGCTGAAATGATGACCTGAGCCGAAGGCAGACACTTAACCATCTGAGCCACCTAGGCGCCTCAAGGACTCAGGTTTAATTTAAAAGAAAAATAACATGTTGGGAGTCAAGAAAGAGAAAGAGGACTTTTTAGGAAAATGCAATAGTATGAACATGGACATGGGGGTAGAAATGCATAAAACTTGTGTTGAGATAGTAAAAAGAATATGCTCTCTCTAGGAAAGGAATTGATTCGAAAAATACCGTAGATGATGCTAGAATTGTATTGTGAGGTGGGTTGGTAAGAACCTTGAGTGCTTTCTCATACAAAGACACAGCTTCTATTAATGCCTGTCTGGTGATGACTCTTACATCCAAGTTTCCAGACCAGAATCCTTTCCTGAATTACAGACACACATGAGTGCCAATGCCTGGGGAATCCCACATATTACTCAAAATTAACATGGTCAAATCAGAATACTACTTTTTCCACTCAAGCTTGTGCATCCTCCTAGATTGTCAATTTTATTAAAGACAATCTAAGCTACCCAGAAGCCCATCAGAAACCGGGGAGTCCCTCTAGTCTTCTTTTCATCCTTTTGTATTACTCAACTAGGTCTATACTAACTTCCATCTCTTCAACTTCTCTCCTCTTCTCCGCAATCATTGTCATTGCCTTTGCAATGGCTTTTATCCTCTCTTTGCACAGCTATTGGGATGATCTTCCTAGTAGTTTCCTTCCCTTGGGTCTTACTTAAACTATCACATAATTTCCTTAACAAATTTCTTCTTCAGTAGCTTCCCATCAGTGAAATAATCTTTTATTATGGCCTGTGCCCAGCCTACATTTTTTTTTGTTTCAATTATTGTGATTGCTGCCCTTCCTGTATGTACCCTGCACTGCTGCCGTCACAACAAATGCATCCCTTGGAGGTACCATTTTCTTTTTTAGCTTTGTGCATTCATTCCTGTTCTCTCTATGGGCGTGTGTTCCCTATTGTTCATTTATTGGGCCAGAGCTCCAGCTCAATGCATCTGTGATGCCCTGGCTGGTTACCTTACATACAACTGGGTATTCTTTCTTCAGTGCTCCACTGCATTAAGTGCAGGCTTTGGTCTGTTTATATGAATGTGCCCCAGGAAGACTGTGTGAGGCTTTTAGGAAAAGTATCATATGCTATTTTTTTTTTGTTGTTGTTGTTGTTAATACTCACCATGATAAGTATAGTCCCCACACAACATCATTATAATATTATTGACTCTATATTCCCTATGCTGTACTTTTTTTCTTTGTGACTCATTTTATAATTGGAAGTTTGTACCTTTAATTTCCTTTTTCACTTTTGCCCATCACCCCTCCACCTTCCCCCTGGCAATCACCAATTTGTTCTCTGGCTTTAAGAGCCTGGATTCTATTTGTTCATTTGTTTTGTTTTTTAGATTCCACATATAAGTGAAGTCATATGCTATTTTTCCTTCTTTGTCTTTTTTCACCTAATATAATACCCTCTAGGTCCATCCATGTTGTCCCAAATCACAGGATCTCATTTCTCTTTAGGGCAGAGTAATATTCCAATATATATATACCAAATCTTTATTGAGTCATCTGTTGATGGGCACTTGAGTTGCTTTCATATCTTGACTATTGTAAATAATGCTGCAGTAAACATAGGGGTGCATGTATCTTTTTGAATTAGTGTTTTTGTTCTCTTTGGCTGAACATCCAGTAGTGGAATTACTGGATTATGGTGGTATTTCTATTTTTAATTTTTTTGAGGAACCTCCTTCCTGTTTTCCACAGTGGTTGCACCAATTTATATTCCCAGCAGTGCAGGAGAGTTCTCTTTTCTCTGCATCTGTATCAACATTTGTTATTTCTTATCTTTTTGATACTAGCCATTCTGACAGGTGTAAGATGATCTTTCACTGTGGTTTTGATTTGCATTTCCCTGATGATTAGAGATGTTGAGCATCTTTTCATGTATCTGTTGGCCATCTGTATGTCTTTTCTTTTTCTTTTTTTTTTTTTAAAGATTTTAGTTATTTATTTATTTGACAGAAATAGACAGCCAGCAAGAGAGGGAACACAAGCAGGGGGAGTGGGAGAGGAAGAAGCAGGCTCCCAGCGGAGGAGCCTGATGTGGGGCTGGATCCCGGAACACCGGAATCATGCCCTGAGCCGAAGGCAGATGCTTAATGACTGAGCCACCCAGGCGCCCCTCTTTTTTTTTTTTTTTAAGATTTTTTATTTATTCATTTGACAGAGAGAGAGAGACAGCCAGTGAGAGCAGGGGGAGTGGGAGAGGAAGAAGCAGGCCCCCAGGGGAGGAGCCCGATGCAGGGCTCGATCACAGGACTCCAGGATCACTCCCCAAGCCAAAGGCAGATGCTCAACCACTGAGCCATCCAGGTGCCCCCATCTGTATGTCTTCTTTGGAAAAATGTCTATTCAGGTCCTTTGCCCATTTTTTAATTGAATTTTTTTTGTGGTGTTGAGTTGTGTAAATTCTTTATATATATTTTATGGTATATTAAAATATATACCATATATTTTTATATATTCTTTATATTTAACCCATTATTGGATATATCATTTGCAAATATTTCCTCCCATTCACTAGGTTGCCTTTGTTTTATTGATGGTTTCCTTTTCTGTGCACAAGCTTTTTATTTTGACATACTTCTAATAGTTTTTTTTTTTGTTTTTGTTGCCCTTGCCTGACATGTTCATAAATATGTTGCTAAGGACAATGTCCAAGAGATTGCCGTCCATGTTTTGTTTTAGGAATTTTATATTTTCAGGTCTCATATTTAGGTCTTTAATACATTTTGAGTTTATTTTTGTGTATGGCGGAAGAAAGTGGCCCAGTTTCAATCTTTTGCATGTTATTGTCCAGTTTTCCCAGCACCATTTGTTGAAAAGACTGTATATATATATATATATGTATATATATATATATATACATACATATATATTTTACTGAAGTATAATTAGCATACAATGTTTTATTAGTTTCAGGTATACAACATATTGATCTGACAATTCCATATATTACTCAACATCACCACTATAAGTGTAGTCATAATCTATCACCATACAACATAATTATAATATTATTGACTATATTCCCTATGTACTTTTCATCTTTGTGACTTATTTATGTCATAATTGGAAGTTTGTACCTCTTAATCCCCTTTATCTATTTCACCCATACACCCCCACCTTCCCTCTGGCAACCATTAGTTCTCTGTTTTTAAGAGTCAGTTTTGTTTGTTTCTTCTCCTTCTTCTCCTTTTTTTTTTTTTTTTTTTTTTTTTTTTTTTTTTTTTTTTTTTTTTTTTTTAGATTTCCCAAACAAGTGAAATGCTATGGTATTTGGGTATGTGTCTTTGTCTGACTTATTTCACTTAGCATAATACATTCTATTTTTTTTTTAAGATTTTATTTATTTATTTGAGAGAGAGAGTGCCTGAGTGCGGGGAGGGGCTGAGGCAAAGGGAGAGGGAGAGGCAGGCTCCCTGATGAGCAGGGAGCCCCAGCAGGGCTTGAACCCAGGACACTGAGATCATGACCTGGCTGAAAGTAGACACTTAACCAACTGAGCCACCCAGATGCCCCCCCCTTCTATTTTTTTAAAATCATTTTCCCTAACATGATAATAGGCTTAGAAGGGGTGTTTAATATATATATTTTTGAATGATTGAAATGAATAAATAATACAATCAAAGACTTAAAAATATAAACATGGTGAATTAGAATAGAATGGTTGAAGGTGGTGACTGATGCTGGGTAGTCTGATATCTGGGAAGCATCTTTAGAGTAGGGGTATGGTGGTGAGTACCTGCCCTTTGCACCTTGGACTTAAACTGGATATCAATTTTTATCCTCCCCTACTATACCTCCCATTTATGAGTCATTTCTATCCCATTTACTCAATCACCCACACCAATTTTTTCAGTCCATTAAGAGTCTGAATCAGAGAATTGGGTGGCTGAAAGTCTCAGGACTGAAATTCCTAGTAGGAAGATAAACTGGGACAGAAAATTCAAGCACCTGGTTTTCAAATAATAATTACATAATATTTGAAGGCTTACATCTGCTTCAGTAGTAAAAAACGATTTAGGAAACCATATTAGAGGCCTTATTTGGCCCCCAAAAGAAAGGTGATGATGGAGATAAGAGACACAATAAACTGCTTGAAGAACTCTATTAGTATATTTTTGGGAAAAGTAATTGACCATTGGCAGGACTGACATGTTAATCACATTTTCTCTCCCATTCACTTACATTCTTTAAATCCAGCTTGCTGCTCACTGAATTGGAACACTGTCCTGTCTAACCTTGTTACTTTACTGAGGTTCACCTGGTGGTTAAATATTATCAATGCCTTTAACATTCTTTAAAAAGTGTAATTAAATGATGCTTAGCCTTTGACACAATTAACATTCTCTTCACTTTTAAGAATTAAGATAGTCCAAGGTACTAAATATAGTTGTGATCACAGAATAGAATAACAAAAGCAAGAGGAAAGGCTCAAACAGGTAATGTTAGTTTTGGGGGGAAGGATGAGTCAAATAAAGTTTTTATAGCAACTGCCTTCTTTTCTTCTTGTTTGTCTTTGTATAAACTACATTTTCACAGACTTGCCATTTTATACCAGAAAGCAACCAGAATATATGTACTACACCAAAAATATCTCCAGTGTGTGTGTGTGTGTGTGTGTGTGTGTGTGTGTGTGTGTTTTGGGAAATGGTGGTGGTAGTGGTGGTGGTGAGTGGATGGCAGCAGTGAAAGTCAACATGAGGAACAGTGAAACATGAACAGTAGCTCTTGGTAAATGCTGATGAGAAACAGATATGTCACATAGTAAAGCAATGGGAAAATCATGACTAGCACCACTGGGATTTTGGAAATTCCAGCTGTGACAGAGAGCTTTCTTAATTCCTGGGTTCACTGCCCACTATAAAATAGGTTTTCACAACTAACCAATCCATCAATCATAAATCTACTCACTGTGCTGGATGTTATGTAGAACCAACCATAAATCAAGCATAAAATAGTACCTACCTTTTAAGAGCTTATGGCTTTTCTAGGAAGGCAAGGCATGATGGCATTTTCTCCAAAGGGAAGTAAAAATATCCAGTTGCCTTTTTGTTTTGGGGGGGGTCCATGGAATATTCTGGAAAAGAAGCAGAATAGAAGAGTTCACTGAAAATTGATAGGAAGCTGGGTTCAGAAGCTTGGATGCCTGAAATTAAACAACAACAACAACAAAAACTTCAGAAAAACCTTTGACACTCCAGGAACACATACAAGAGGGAAACAGCGGCCATTCTCTTCTCCCCAGGGAGTTTCTCTATGAAGCTGTTACCTAATAATGATTCTAATGTTATCAGTAACAATGAGGCAATTGTTAAAACCTAATTAACTGCTACTACCAAATGAGGTTACACATTTAAAAATTTTTCAGATTACAAGTGACTGGAATCTCCACTTGACAGCAGGGCAGAATTGTCTGTGAAACTAAGGAGGCTTCCTCTGCTCCAGTGCATCATGGCAAAACAGTGGGGGACACAGTAAATCTGCTAGATGGCTGCCTCATTGCTGCTGCTTATACTCTTAGCCATCAACGAAGTATTGGTCCAACCAGTCTAAAGCTATCATGTTCATAAGAACTAGGATGATCGGTAGGGGAAGAAAGGGATAAAGAAAGGGGGGGTAATCAGAAGGGGGAATGAAACATGAGAGACTATGGACTATGAGAAACAAACTGAAGACTTCAGAGGGGAGGGGGGTGGGGGAATGGGATAGACTGGTGATGGGTAGTAAGGAGGGCACGTATTGCATGGTGCACTAGGTGTTATACGCAACTAATGAAGCATTGAACTTTGCATCGGAATCCGGGGATGTACTGTATGGTGACTAACATAATATAATAAAAAAATCATTAAAAAAATAAAGCTATCATGTTTACTGGTGTGATGATGTTTTTTCCGTTCCAAACACTCGTAGAAGCCTCAGTGGTTTTCAGTGGGAGAGATCCATTTGCCCATCGATATTCTTTAGCTTGCCTTCTTGTCTAAAGCTCATCTACGGCATGTAATTGGCCTTCTTCAGCCTACATAAAAAAAAAATCTGGTCACAGCCTTTTCCCCTAGGTCATTGGGTACCTATGAGTCTTACATTTGTATAATAATAGGATCCTACTCAAGTGATTCTTCCTTGAACAAAATATAGTCCAAGGTAACATGTGATCTCTATTTGGACAACTTTCAATGACAACTTGTCTTAAAAATAGAAATATAATTTTTAAATACTGGATTCCTTATTGAATCCCTACTATATACTGAATTTCAACTGGACCATAATATCTCATTTAATGTGGGATTCCACTCTGTAGACACAGGCCATGAAAGTGCTAAAATAACTTTCCAAATAGAGCTATAATTTCCAATTACAGTCTTTCTGATTCTAAACAGCATGTTCTTTTCTCCATGTTGGAATGCTTCATGCTGATAGTACACTAAAAACAGTTGGAATTTCTGTCCTAGGATAGAGATCAGTGAAAACACTATTCCTGAATGTGAATATTTACAGGGTGTGGGCCATTAAAATATTCTCTAAAAGACAGCATATTTCTTTTTTAATTTTAGGAGAGAAAATATTCTAGATAGAGCTGGATAATTAGTGCCGGGAAGTATTTGGGACTAATATGACACATACGCTCAATATATATATATAAATATATATAAAATCAGCAATATACACCAATATAGTAAGGTCCTAAAATATCTATTGATTTGGTAAACATTGATTCAATGCCCACTGTGTGACAGACACTGAAAGAAGTGCCAACGATACAAAGTCATGATCCTTGTTCTCAGAAAACAGTATAGTGGCAAAAGTGAGTCTTGGAGTCATCTCAGCAAAGAAAGAAAATGACAATTTGAGATGACCAGATAACCAGCTATCTTGGCAGATAGTCCCTACACACCAGTTTACTATCATTACTAAAAGATTAGGAAAAAGTAGCACCCTTCTAGAAAATGATTCATACCCTCTCCTCTCTCTGAAATACTCTCAGCCTATAACTTATTTCCTATTTCTCTGAGCAAATCTAAATAATCAGAATAAAATTTCCACAAAGTCCTGCCATTTCATTTACCATCCTAGGTACTCCTAATATTAGACTTCATCCTATCTCCCCAAGGATATCACTATGGTAATTCACACTCACCCGAAGTCATTAATAATTTTTTTCTTTAATTTTTCCTGACATCTTATTTTTTTAAGATTTTATTTATTTACTTGACACACAGAGAGAGATAGTGACAGAGAGGCACAAACAGGGGGAATGGCAGACAGAGGGAGAGGGAGAAGCAGGCTCCCCACTGAGCAGGGAGCCCGACGCAGGGCTTGATTCCAGGACCTGGGAATCATGACCTGAGCCGAAGGCAGACCTTTAACTGACTGAGCCACCCAGGTTTCCCCTGACTTAATTATTTTAGAACAGTTTTAGGTTCACCCCAAAATTGAGAAAGGTACAGAGATTTCCCAAATATTCCCTGGCCCTACCCATGCAGCGTCCCTCATTATCAACATCACTCCCCAGAGTGATACATTTGTTAAACTGATTAACCTACGTTGACATATAATCACCCAAACTCCATAATTTACTTTAGGACTTATTCTTGGTGTTGTATATTCTATGGGTTGTAACAAATATTATAATGGTGTGTATCTATTATTATAATAATTTACAGAGTGTTTTCTCTCCTCTAAGAATTTGTGCTCTACCTATTCGTGCTTCCTCCACCCCAATCCTTGGCAACAACTGACCTTTTTACTGTCTTCATAGTTTTGTCTTTTCCAGGTCGTATTTTTGGATTATACAGAATGAGGCCTTTTCATATTGGCTTCTTTCATTTAGTAATACTCATTTAAATTTCCTTTAATGAAAGGTAAGGAAAATCCACTTTATTGGGAGCATTAGAATAGAGGAATAGTTGAAAATAGTGCTAATTATTTCCTAATTTCTCACCCCTATAATAAGGGTAGAATTATCTCATCATATGGACATTCTGCACTTGTGAATATGTATCTTACAGCAGATGTGATGCTCTCTGAAGTGGAGACATAATTTCACTGAGGATTAAATAAGTTCAGCAAATAAAATTATTTTTCTGTAGAAGTCTAGATAGCCAGCAGGAATTTATTCTCAGAACAATCAACATGCCATTTTGACCATTTCTTCTATTCCAATGGTAAGGCTGATGTTAGATATTAGAATATTATTACTGTAAATGTCCCTGGTTTTGTATTTCATATCTCAATTCTCAAGTTGGATCATGTCAACAGTACTTTAAATTTTTACTTGATAGTTCCAAGTTACTATGTAATTATTTACCAGGTGTTATTGAGTAACACCTGCTATGAACTGCTATGAAAACTGCTTAAGAAAATTATCTTATTATTTTTGGGTTTGCCCACAAAGCCTAATCAATTTTAATATCTAAAAATTAATATTCAGTGTTTAATGAATCCCGGATTAAAACACTACAATCAAATTTTATTGCTTACCAAATGATAAGCATTAACCAACAACATTTTTCTCTATTTCTCTAACAAGGCAGGACCTTTTCCGGGAGTCTTTTAAGAGTAAGGTGTTGGCTTCATGATGGAGCTAATCTCAGGCTTGTGGACGACTCTCCCAGGAAGGAAGTTACACCTCCTCCTTTTCTGAGATACATTTGAAGAAGAAACTTATTTAGTTCTGTGACAAGAATAAACTAACTAAGGCAAAAGAAAAGAGATCAGTTACAATTTGATATGGGTCCTAGATATATACCTTGAAGAAGAAATAAATTGTTTAAGAAGAATGGGGTCACTTAGATTCCCAGGTCTGACTGGATCTTTGAAAATAGACCCATTTACTTACTAAAACTTCACTTTAGAAGTGAAAACAAAGCTTGCCTGTCCTTTCTTGATCATGGGTCTTTAATCAGGACTGGGCCTTGCTTGGGCTGTGCCTCAAAAAAGGGATTTCAGTGGTCCACTTTACCAACAGGAGTCAACACTCCTAATCAGCATTTCACTTAATCTGGCTCATTAAACATTCAAGGCAATCAGAAGGTTAAATTACACAGAACAAACACCAGTGACTGGTGTACGTGTAAGGGGGGGGGGTGTCCCTGGAGGGCAGAGAGTGGCAGGGCTGGTAATTTTGTGAATTGTATCATTAATAAAATATATTTTATTCTATTTGATGCTGACTTTAGGAAGGTTCCTGTGTGATGATTACATTTTTAAGCAGGCAATTTTTTTTATGGCTTTACCCAAGGCTAAAGGGAAATCTAATACAAAATTCAGAAAGACTTCGCTGAAATGCCCATTAAAATTTTATTTGTGTCCTTTTAGGAGTTTTTAAGAGCTGTAAATTCAAAGCTGCCCATAACAGAAAACATGTAACTTTAACAATTGCATAACTCATAATGGGGAGCCTATCAAAGTGTGATGGTTCTATAATTTTAATTCAAAAACACTTTAGAAGCTTTTATTTTCCTGATTAAAAATATTTAAAGAAAGTATATGTTTAGGGTGAGACAACCATCTTAATGGCAATTAGATTTCTTTCAAGTTAATTGAAAGACAAATTTACTTATATCATCTTTTTATTTATCACAAAGCTAAAAGAGTGCTTTGCCATTAATTAATTATGAAGTCTTTAACCTGCATAATGATAGCTTTATGGATATCAATCCCTTCTATTTTTATGAATGATGCAGAGAATTGTATGCTCTATAACATTTGAGAGAAGATAAACTTGGCAACATTCAGAGAAAGGATTGCTTCTATCTCTTACCATGCAATAGATCATAAGGATTAATTGAAAGAAAAAGGATAGAAATTGGACAGCTTCCCTGCATTTCTAGAATCAAACCTCCATAAGCAAAATTACTATTTTAATTTCAATCAATCAAACAGCCACACATTGGTTTATATTTCTTAAGCCAACATTTAATGAGCTCCTTCCATGAGAAAGGCCCTGCTCTGAACACTATATACAAAGTTGACTAAGATAGGATCTGATCTCTCACTGGCAGAGTGTAATCTATGGGAGAAATAAACATTTGTTCACAAGTATCTATGGTATCCCATACAAAGCAAGCCAAAAGCAAAACTCAGGAAGGATCTCTGGTAGAAAGGCAGACCTATGTCAGATGTTAGTGTGGCGGCTGAGAATATGGGCTCTAGAATCAGAATACCTGGGTTCAAATACTAACCTTGCCATCACCTTGTTTGGTAATTATCATCTCTTGCTTTACTTTTCTTGCCTGAAAATTTGGGAAAAAACAATTTTATCTAAATTGATGGCTGCGATGATTAAGTGAGATACTATGAGTATAGCTCTTAATCTAGAGGCTGACATATTATAAATCCTCAATACATCAAGGCTACTTTAATTATTCAACACTTAAAATTATTTCATTATTCACACTTCAGATCTATCTTCCATGGGTTAGAAAAATTAATACTTGGCTATAAATATATATTTATTTAAAATGTGTGAATAGAACAAAAAAGTCTATCCACAAATGGAACTGAATGAGGGGAAGACAAAAAATAGGTAAATAGATATATGTAGGACAGTGGGAGGGGTTAAGTTCCAAAATGAAAAATAAAGAAGGGAGTTAGAGAGGTTGAAAGATTCCAGTTATAAATAAGATGATCGTGGGAGACCTCACTGATAATACATTTAAGTAAAAATCTGAAGGAGGAAAAGAAACAAGGCACACAACTATCTGAGGAAGACATTCCAGGAAGTAGGAACATTATATCAAAAAGTCCTAACTATGCATAAAATGTGGGACACACACGCGTGTGCACACACACACACACACAGAGCAAGAGAGCCAGTGTGGCCAGAACAGAATAAGTAAACAGAGGGGGTAGGAGAGGTAATGGATGAGGCTGATTGTGTAGGACCTTCTAGGCTCTTGAAAGATTCCTGACCTTTACTTTAAATTGGGTGGAAAGCCATCAGAGGGTTTGGAGCAGAGAAGTAAGAGGATTGCATGCTGAGATTTGGCAAAGAGGAAAAAAATGAAGACAAGTAATAAAAATATGTCAATAATTCAGGAAAGAGCAAATGCGGCTTTGGCAGGGGGCTTATAGTAGAGATTGTGATAATGGAGGATTCTGAATATATATTGTGGGGGAGGCAAGAGGTTTTCCTAACCCAATTACCTGACAGATTTTCCTAAGCTACCTACGGTGCACAAACTTGCCACTAACTAAAATGGAGATTGTGGGTGGAGAATATTTAGAGGGGAAAGTCATATGATTTGAAATGACTTTTTACTGGTGGGTATGCTGAGTGTATTAGCTGGTAGTTGGAATTACAAGTCTGGGATTCATAGGAAAAGACTGCATACAAATTTGGGAAACATCAGCATACAGATGCTATTTAAAGCTAGGCTATTGGATAAGATCACAAAATGAGAAGAGTAAATACAAAAGGATAGAGATCCAAAGAGTGAGTACTAGATTACCTAGAAGGCCAGGCGATGAGGGAAAACCAGGTGAAGAAACTGAGAAGCAGCCCCCAGTGAGAGAGAAGAAAAAATAGAGTATGCTATCCTTCAAGTCAAGTAGGGGAAATACTTCCAAGAGGAAGGAGCAACTGATTATGCGAAGTATTAGTGTTACATCAAGTAAGATAACTAAGAATTATTCATCAGACCTACCAACATGGAGGGCTTATGTGAATTTGATAAGAGCGATTTCTGTAAAGTGTTACCAGTGAAAGCCCTCCTCGCATAGACCCGGGGGAAATGGGAGGAACCTAATTGACTGCAATGAGGATGTTTCTTTAAACAAGTTTTCTTGTAAAGGGGAAGGGAGAAATGATTGCTGAAAGGGATTTTGAGTGAAGAGAATGACACCATGTGTGACTGGGAGTGGGAATGATGCATTAAAACAGGAAAATATGAATTATGATTTCTGGTTCCACAGGTAAGAAGTTTGGCGGTTGCCACTCCATCCTAATAACAAATAAAACTCTGAACAGACTGAAAAATCAACAACTCCTCTAGGACCTATAAAAGAGGAGGACAGAGGATAAACCACTGTGCCCAACATTGGAGAGATAGGCAAATACAGAGAATAACAACTCGCGGGAGCAGAGACTCACACATGAAAACCATTGCAAGAACCAGTGCCAGGGTAGAGAAACCTTGAACTGTAATTGAACAACCAGAGGCTTAGTGGATGATTCTGAGGGTTAAAAACTCTAGCAGGAGGGCGCCTGGGTGGCTTAGTCGTTAAGCGTCTGCCTTAGGCTCAGGGTGTGATCCCAGCATTCTGGGATCAAGCCCCGCACCAGGCTCCTCTGCTGGGAGCCTGCTTCTTCCTTTCCCACTCCCCCTGCTTGTGTTCTTTCTCTCTCTCGCTGCCTGTCTCTCTCTCTGTCAAATAAATAAAATAAAATCTTAAAAAAACACAAAAAACTCTAGTGGGGACCTACTCATATGGAGGGCCCCCAAATACTGTGAAATTTACGTCCAGGAGCTCAACCAGATTCCCACAGTAAATAATAAAGGAACATCCCCTCAAGCTTCTGTCAGGGGGGAGGAGAAAAGGAACTATTTTGAAATAACAGGAGCACTCTGTTCTTATTAACAAGGTCTGCCCTCAAGAGAAACTAATTAACCAGAACCTAACCTGCTTGTGTTTTATCAGAACATAATTGACCTGGGGGAAGAGAAATACCCAACTCCAGCCAACTCTAGCCATCCTTTCCTACCTGAGGGGAGAGAAAATAAACTGAGAAACACTTGTGAAGTTCACAGTCCAGAGTCACAGCCTCACTAAAAGAGTGAGCCTACATAAAACTATATAAAGCTTCCTCTCCCCTCACACCGCATTACTAAAGGCCTACTTACAGCAGTTTCTTTTACTCAGTACATCATGTCTGGCTATCAAAAAAGATTTATAAGACACACCCAAATGCAAAAAAACAACACAAAACCAAACAAAAAACAACCCCCCCCCCCACAATTTGAAGAGACAGAACAATCCTGAGAACCAGACATGGCAGGGATGTTGGAAGTGTGAGATGAGGAATTTGAAACAATTATGCTAAGGGCTAGAATGGATAAAGTAGATAACATACAAGAACAGATGGACAATGTGTGCAGAGATATGGGAATTCTAAGAACCAAAAAGAAATGCTAGAGATGAAAAAAATACTATAACAGAAATATAGAATGTCTTTGAAAGGCTTAGAAGCAGAGCAGAGAAGAGAATCTCTGAGCTTGAAGATATCTCAATAGAAACTTCAAAAACTGAAGGTGCCTGGGTGGCTCAGTTGGTTAAGCATCTGCCTTCAGCTCAGGTCATGATCCCAGGGTCCTGGGATCGAGCCCCGCATCTGGCTCCCTGCTCAGTGGGGAATCTGCTTCTCCCTCTCCCTCTGCCTCTCCCCTGTGCTAGTACTCTCTCTCTCTCTCAAGCTCTTTCTCAAAATAAATAAATAAAATCTTCCAAAAATAAAATCTTTAAAAAAAAAAGAAAAGGAAACTTCAAAAACTTAAAAGCAAAAAGAACAAAGACTAGAAAACCAAAACAGAACAGAATATCTGAGGACTGTGGGACAACAAAAGGTGGAACATACACACAATGGAGGCATCAGAAAGAGAAGGAAGAGAAAAAGGAACAGAAGAAATGTTTGAAATAATAATGACTGAGAAATACACCAAATTAATGTCAGATTCCAAGACAGAGATCCAGAAAGCTCAGAGAACCCCAAGCAGGATAAATGCTAAATGCAAAAAGCAAAGACAAACCAAACCAAACCCCACCACCACTACCACCAATAACAACAACAACAGCAAATTCTACACCTAAATCTATAATTTTCAAACTACAAAAACCAAAGCTAAAGATAAAAGTTCTGAAAGAAGCTAGAGGGAAGAAAAAACACCTTACCTATAGAGGAACAAAGATGAATACATCATTCTCCTCAGAAACCATGCAAGCAAGAAGAGAGTAGAGTAAAATACTAAAAGTATTGAGAGAGAATAAAAAACCCCACCAACCTAGAATTCTGTATCCTACAAAATTATCTTTTAAAAGTGAAGAAGATCATCTCAGACAAAAAAAGAGAGAATTTGTTGTCAGTGGCCTTGCCTTGCAAGAAATGTTAAAAGTACTTTATTTATATATACAAAGTATATAAAACTTGGATCAACACAAAGAAAGGAAGAGATTCAAGGAAGGATTAAGGGTAAAAGAAAAAACTTATTTTTCTTACTCTTGATTGATCTAATAGATAACATTTTGTTCAAAATAACAATAGTAACAACATACTCTGGGTGTGTTATATATGCATCATATCTATATACTTACATATATATTTATATATAAATGAAATGAATGACAACAGTGATACAAGAGTAGGAAAAAAGAATTAGGATTGTTTTGGTATTACAGGATACTCACACTACTCTTGATTTTGGCTCAGATCATGATCTCACACTAGCTCCATCCCCATGCTGTTGCAAATGGCAATATTTCATTCTTTTTTATGAATGAATAATATCCCATTGTCTGTATATACCACCTCTTCTTTATCCATTCATCTGGTATAGTATTATTTGAATTGGATTTGAATAACTTATAATGTATACTGTAAACTCTAAGGCAACTATGTAAAAAAAGTTCAGAAAAAAGGAAGCATAACTGTTATGCTAAGAAAGAAGAGAAAATGGAAACACATAAAATGTTCAATTAAAACCACAGAAGGCAGAAAAAGAGTAGAAGACAGAAACAAAGAACGTAGGCAACAAACAGAAAACAGTAACAAAATATAGAATATTAACCCAACAATATTAGTAATCATTGCAATCAATGGTCTAAATGCACCCATTAAAAGACAGGGATTGTCATATAACAGGTTTAACTTGCCAACAATCCTTAATGCATATGCACCTAACAACAGAACATCAAATTACATATGGCAAAAACTGATAAAACTGTAAAGAAAAACAGATAAATTCACTACTATAACTGGAGACATCAATGTTGCTCTATCAGAAATGGAAAATCCAGCAGGCAGATAATCAATTAGGACATAGTTGAACTCAACAACACCATTTGAGATTTGTACAGTATTTTATCCAACAATACACATGTTTTCCAGTTCTTATGGAACATTCACCAATATAGATGACACACTTTAACAAATTTAAAAGAATAGAAATCATACAATATCTGTTCTCAAATCACAATGAAATTAAACTAGAAATCAATCACAGAAAGATAACTGAAAAATCCCCCAAATATGTGGAGATTAAACAACACACTTCTAAATAAGACATGGGGTAAAAAGAAATCAGCGAAGTTTTTAAAATATTTTGAACTAAAGGAAATGGAAATCATAACTTACCAAAACTTGTGCAATGTAGTGAAAGCATTGCTTAGATGGAAATTTATAGCATTGAGTGCATATATTAGAAAAAAGATCTAAGATCAATCATTTAAGCTTCTACATTAGGAAACTAGAAAAAGAGTATCAAATTAAATCCAGAGCAAGCAGAAGAAAATAAATAATAATTAATGCTGAAATTAATGGAATTAAAAATAGGAAATCAATAGCAGAATAAATGAAACTAAAAGCTAGCCCTTGAAAAGATCAATAAAATCCCTAAGTCCACTAGCCAGATTGACTAAGAAAAATAGAGGACACAAGTTACTAATAACAGAAATAAAAGAGGGAACATCAGTACACATTCCATGCATATTATGAGAATAATAAAGAAATACTATGAACAACTTTATACTCAAAATTTTAATTACTTAAATAAAATGAACCAATTTCTTGAAAGACACAATTTGCAAAAACTCACACTAGAAGCATTAGACAATTTAATTAGGCCCATATCTTTCAAAGAAATTGAATCAACAATTAATAACCTTCCCAAAGGCAAAACACTAGGCTCAGATGGGTTTACTAGTGACTTCTACCAAATATTTAAGGACACAATTATGCCAATACTCTACAATCTCTTTCAGAGCACAGTAACAGAGGGAATACTTCCTAACTCATTCTATGAGGCCAACAGTATTCTGCTACCCAAATCAGGAAAAGGAAAAAAAAAACCATTACAAGAAAAAAAAACTACAAACCAATATCTTTCACAAATATAGATATAAAAAGCCTCAACAAAATACTATTGAAATATTAAATCCAACATTATGGAAAAAGAATTATACAACATGACCAAGTTTTTCTCATGACCAGCTTTATCTCAAGGATGCAAGGCTGGTTCAACATTCAAAAAACAATGTGTTCCATCAAATCAACAGGCTATAGAAGAAAACTCAAGTGATTATAACAATAGATGTAGAAAAGCATTTGATAAAATTCAACACCCATTCATAATAAAATCTGCAATCTAGGAATAGAAAGGAACTTTCTTAACTTGATAAAGAATATCTACAAAAACCCTACAGCAAACATCATGGTTAATGGTGAGAAACTCAAAGCTTTCCACTAACATTAGGTATAAGGTAAGGCTATCCCTTCTCACCACTCCTTTTCTACATGTTACTAGAAGTTCTTGCCAATGTAATAAGGCAATAAAAGAAAATAAAAAGGATACAAATCTGAAGAGAAGAAATAAAAAAAAATCCTTGCTTGAAACAACAATTGTTGGAGAGGATGTGGAGAAAGGGGATCCCTCCTACATTGTTGGTGGGAATGCAAGCCGCTATGAGCCTGCTTCTTCCTCTCCCACTCCGCTGCTGTGTTCCCTCTCTCACTGGCTGTCTCTATCTCTGTCGAATGAATAAATAAATAAAATCTTTAAAAAAAAAAGTCAGTTGCTTTCTTATATACCACCAATTAACAAGTGGATGTTGGAATTGAAAACATGTTATCATTGGGGCACTTGGTGACTCAGTCAGTTAAGCATCCAATTCTTGATTTCATCTCAGGTCACGATCTCAGGGTTGTGAGACTGAGCCCTGTGTCTGGCTCCACACTCATTGGGGAGTCTGCTTGAAAATTCTCTCCCTCTGCCCCTCCCCAGACTGTCTCTCAAATAAATAAATAAATCTGAAAAAAACATGATACCATTTATATTACCATCCAAAAATTAAATTCTTATGTATAAATCTAACAAAATATGTACAAGATCTGTTTGCAGAGAACTACAACACTATGATGAATGAAATCAAAGAATAGCTTAATAAATGGAGAGATATTCCATGTTTATGAATGGGAATACCCTAGTTGTAAGGATGTCACTTCTTCCTACCTTGATCTATATATTCAATACAATCCTAATTAAAATCTCATCAAGTTACTTGTGTATATTGACAAGTTTATTCTAAAATTTATATGGAGTGGAAGACCCAGAATAGCCCACACAATATTGAAGGAGATGAACAGAGTTGGAAGATCTTTGAAAATGGAACAAAAGCAATACAATGGAGCAAAGATAGAGTTTTGAACAAATGGTTCTGAACAGCTGGATGTCTACATGCACAATAAAAACAAAACAAAAATAAAAGTAAACTCAGACCTTACAATCCTTAAAAAATTAACTCAAAATGGATCATAGACCTATATGTAAAATGTAAAACCATAAAACTCATGGAAGATAACAGGTGAAAACCTAGATGACCTTGGGTATAGCAATGGCTTTTTAGACACAACACAAAAGGCACAATCCATGAAAGAAATAATTGATGAGTTGGACTTCATTAAAATTAAAAACTTCTGCTCTGTGAAAGTGTCAAGAGAACAAGAAGATGAGCCACAGACCAGGCAAAAATATTTGCAAAATCACACCTCTGATAAAGGATCGTTATATAAAATATATGAAGAATTCTTAAAACTCCACAATAAGAAAGCAAAAAACTTGATTAAAATATGGGCCAAAGTTCTTAATAGATACGTCCTCAAAGAATATATACAGATGATAAATAAACATATAAACAGCGCTCCACATCATATGTCATCAGGAAATGCAAATTAAAACAATAAGATACCACTACACGTAACCTATTAGAATGGTCAAAACCTGGAACACTGAAAACACCAAATGTTTGTGAAGATGGGGAGCAACAGGAAATGCCACATATTGCTGCTGGGATGCAAAATGGTACAACCACTTTGGAAGACAGTTTGGCATTTTCTTACAAAACTAATCATCCACTTACTATAAGACCCAGCAATTGCACTCCTTGGTATTTATCCAAAGCAGTTGAAAACTTAGGTCCACACAAAAACCTACACATGGATGCTTATAGCAGCTTTGTTCATAATTGCCAAAACTTGGAAGTAACCAAGATGTCCTTCAACAGGTGAATGGATAAATACATTGTGGTACATCCAGACAATGAACTAGTATTTGGTACCTAATGAAATGAGTTATCAAGCCATGAAAAAACATGGAGGAATCTTAAATGCATATTACAAGTGAAAGGAGCCAATCTGAAAAGGTTATATATTGTGTAATTCTAACTATAGGACATTCTGTAAATGGTGAAACTACTGAAACAAAGGATCATTGGTAAATAGATCAGTGGTTGCCAGGGGTTGGGGAGTGGGAGGGATGAAAAGGAGGAGCACAGAGGATTTCTAGAGCAGTGAAAATACTCTGTGTAATATCATTATGGTGGCCACTCAACATACACATTCATAGAAACTACAGAATGTACGGACACCGAGAGTAAATTGTGCAAACTGTGGACTCCTGGTGATTATCGAGAATGCGTCAGGATAGGTTCATTGGTTGTAACAACAGCACCACTCTCGTGAGAGATGTTGATAATGTGGGAGGCTGTGCATCTGTTGGGGCAGGGGGTAAATCTGTACCAGCACATTAATTTTTGGTGAAACTTAAACAGCTCTAAAAAATAAAGTCTTAATAAAAAATAAAAGAAGAGGAGAGGTTAAAAAGACATGGAAAAAATATACAATGTTAGCAATAAACGTAAGAGAGCTGGAGTGCCTATATTAATATCAAGTAAGGCAGACATGAAGTTAAAGAGTATTACAGAAGAAGGGAATTCCATAATGATGAATATGTCATTTTTTAGGAAGATATACCAATTGTAAGTATGTATATGGATAATAGTTTTAAAATACATGATGTGACTACAGACACAACTGAAAAGAATAATATTAAAATCTATGTGTTCAGGTGGAAATTTTAACACCCCCTCTCTAAGTAATTGATAGAACAACTGAACAAAGAATTAATATGCCCATAAGTGCTCTGAACAACACTATACACATCCTTGAACTAATTATATTTTATAGAACACTATGCTAGAATACATATTTTATTCAAGTGTACTTTGTACATTCACCAAAATAGACTATACACTGGGCTGTAAAACAAGTTTTGATATAACAAAAGTTTTGAATGTTTCAGTATGGCTAAAAGACTGAAATTTTGTGGACAATGTCCTCTGTTCATAATGAAATTTAATTATAAATTAGTAATAATAGATATTATGTAACACCAATGGGCCAAAGAATAAATAAATCAATGATATTAGAAATTACTTTTTATCTAATGATAATTAAAAGACAAAAGATCAAAATGAGTGGAATTAAGTGAAGAGTAAAGTTGATAGCATTAATTGCTTTTATAATTGAAAACAGAAAAGGCCTAATATTAATGATCCATACGTACACCTTAAGAAGCTAGAAGAGCAAGGTAAATATAATGTAATTAGAAACGAAGAAGTAATAAAGATTAAATCAGGTATCCATGAAATAGAAAACAAAAATATAATAGAAAAATTATAAAGCTAAAAAGTTGTTTTTTTGAAAGTATTAATGGAATTGATATATCCCTAGGTAGACTATGTGTGTGTGTGTGAGAGAGAGAGAGAGAGAGAGAGAGAGAAAGAGAAAGAGAGAGAGACATAAATTACCAATGAAATATAGTATATCAGAATAGATATACAGATATTAAATGGTACTAAAAACAATTTTATGCCACTAAATCTGACAACTCAGATAAAATGGGTAAATTCCTTGAAATTTAAAACCTACCAAAAAAATAGTACAAGAGAAAACAAAATCTGAAGACTCATATACCCCATAAAATAATTCAAATATTACTAAAAACTGTTCCACAAAGAAAATTCCAGGTCCAGATTTTTTCAGTGATGAATTTTACTAAACATTTAAGAATGTAATACTACCAATCTTATATAAATATTTTGAGAAAGTAAAGGAGGAAACACGAAGTTCTTTTATTGGACCAGCCAAAAACTGATATCAAAGCCTGCCAAAGATATTCCAAAAATAAACATGTTACATGCAAATCTTCCTCATGAACACAGACACCAAACTTTAAGAAATATATTTGCAAATAAAATCCAGCAATACATAAAATGACAATATATTATGAACACGCAGGGCTTATTTTCAGAAAGGCAAAATTGGTTTAACATTAAACAATCAGTATGTAATTTGACAAATTAATAGGATAAAAAAATCACACTGCCATCTCATTAGATGCAGAATGATATGTGGCACAATCCAAAACTTATTCCAGTAAAAACTTGCAGCAAACTGGGAATAGGAGAACATCTTCATTCTGACACAGGGCATCTACAAAAAAAGTCCACAATGTCAGGATAAGCATAAAACATTGAGCACATTATCTCCATGATGTTCACTCCCACTAATTTTATTCTGCATTGAACTGGCTGTCTGAGTCAATGAAATAGGCTAGGCTAGGAAAAGAAAAGACATCTATTGGAAAGAAAAAAAATCTGCTTTATTCTCAGAAGACTTCATAATCTACACACACACAAAAATCCCAAAGAATGTATAAAAACTACTAGAAATAAGTAAATTTGCTTATGTTAGAAGATAAGATGTCAATATACAAAAGTCAATTGCATTTCTATATGCAAGTAACAAACTTTGAAGTTTAATTTAAAAAATAATATTTAAAATAACATGAAAACCCAACATACTTAGGAATACATTTTAAAAGTATGGTGTAAGACTCTGACACTAAAAGCTACAAAATATTACTGAATGGAATTAAATGGACTTACGTACCAACAACGTTTTTTCACAGAACTAAAACTAAAATTTGTATGGAACCACCAAAGACCTCTAGTAGCCAAAGCAATCTTGAAAAAAAAAAATAAAACTGGAGATACCACAATTATAGATTTCAAGTTACATTACAAGGTGGTAGTAATTAAAACAGTATGGTACTGGCATAAAAACAGATACTTAGGTCAATGGAAAGAACATAAAACCTGGAAATAAACCCACATTTATATGGTTAATTAATCTTCAACAAAACAGGAAAGAATATACAATGGGAAAAAGACAGTGTCTTCAACGAATGGTGTTGGGAAAACTGGAAAGACACATGCAAAAGAATTAAACTGGTCCACTTTCTTTCATCATATAAAAATATTAGCTCAAAATGGATTAAAGACCTAAATGTGAGACCTGAAACCATAAGAGTCCTTGAAGAGAGCACAGGCAGTAACCTCTCTGACTTCAGCCATAGCAACTTTTTTCTAGATAAATCTCCTGAGGCAAGGGAAAGAAAAGCAGAAATAAACTATTGTAACTACATCAAGATAAAAAGCTTCTGCACAGCAAAGGAAACAATCAACAAAACTATAAGGCAACCTACAGAATGGGAGAAGATATTTGCAAAAGACATATCTGATAAAGGGTTAGTATCCAAAAAATATAAAGAACCTATAAATTTCAACACCCAAAAAACAAATAATCCAATTAAAAATGGGCAGAAGACACAAATAGATATTTTTCCAAAGAAAACATCCAGGTGGCCAAAAGACACAGGAAAAGATGCTCATCATCAGGGAAATGCAAATCAAAACTACCATGACCTGTCCCCTCACACCTGTCAGAATGGTGAAAATCAACAACCCAAGAAACAACAAATGTTGGCAAGGATGTGCAGAAAAAGGAATACTTGTGCGCTGTTGGTAGGAATGCAAACTGGTACAGCCCGTGTGGGAAACAGTACAGAGTTTCCTCAAAAAGTTAAAAACAGAGCTACCCTACGATCCAGCATTACTGAGTATTTACCGAAAGAATACAAAAATACAAATTCAAGGGGCTACGTGCACCCTGATGTTTATAGCAGCATTATCAACAATAGCCAAATTATGGAAACAGCCCAAGTGTCCACTGACAGATGAATGGATAAAGAAGAAGTGGTGTGTGTATATAATATATATATATATATATATATACACACACACAAAAAAAATATTATATATATAATATTATTCAGCCACCAAAAAGAATGAAATCTTGCCATTTGCAACAACGTGGATGGAGCTAGAGAATATAATGCTAAGTGAAATAAGTCAGAGAAAGACAAACATATTATTTCACTCATATGCAAAATTTAAGAAATAAAACAAATGAGTAAAGGGGGGAAAAAAGACCAAGAAACCAAGAAACAGACTCTCAAAGTATAGAGAACAAACTTATGGTTACCAGACAGGAGGTGGGCAGGGGGATGGGTGAAATAGGTGATGGGGATTAAAGAGTACACTTATCATCATAAAAAAAAATAAAAGGATAAAAAAACCCAGACTTAATGTAAGTGGAGAAATATACACATGTATGGATTGGAAGACTTACTCATTCAAAGATGTCACTTCCTACCAAATTCATCTATAGATTAAATGACATCCTAGCGAACGTCATTTAAGCCACCATTTCCCAGAGCTTTTCAGCACCCAAATCCTCTTTCCTTGAAGCAAATATTGACATCTCCCCAGTATACTAGTTTGAGAAATGCATTAATATCACAAACATCACGGGTCTATGTCTATAAGAAGAGTTTGAAAATAGGGCAAACAGAAGTCGCCACAAGGGGGTAATCTGACAGAGGAGAAGGGTGGGGGAAGAAGGTCGCTAAGGAGAAGCCCGGAGAACATAAAAGAGGAAAGCACCTCTTCAAGGTGACTTTGCCAGCTTCCAAAGTTCACCTAATTTTAAACCTAGACTTAGTTGCATTTTTTTTTCTTTTGTTTTTCCATCCCTCCCCCCCTCCCGTCTGTCTAACTTGGGGGGAAACTCAGTATCATTGCTCTAAACACTCTAGAGTTTCTAGGATGTATGATCTGTATATGGTCTATAGATCGTCCTAGCGCAGTTCATGCCCATTTTAGTCACCTTTCTATTAGCCGGTATCAGACACAGTAACTACACGGTAGAAGCTTAACTCATTTCTTCATTCCTTCAGCCATTTATTCCTCGAAGATTTAATGAGTGCTTATCCTGCGTCAGGCCCGATTTTAGGTACCGGAGGCACAGCAGTGAGCAAAACAAAGCGCAGCCTCCCTAGATCTTTAAATATTTGTCAACTTAAAGAATGAGGGAAGGAGAAAAATACCTCCTGCTAATAAACATGTGTATGTTTCTCGTCTCCACGCTTCTCGTTCCCTCGGGGTTTCCTAACAATGGTGCGGAGGAGACCGAGTGAGGTTGTGTTTCTATGTTGTGGAGAAGGAACTGCAGGCTCGAGAGACAGTGAGTGGCCAAGAATCCCACAATGATGAAGCAAGGACGCGCATGGAAGTCTCCAGAGAGGAACTCTCACTTGCGTTCTTCTTCCTTTAAAATGGTCCAGGACAAGGATGAAAATAGATGAGGCCCACAATTTAGGATTTATGAAGCCTGCCACCCTCTTTGTCCGAGCACAGGAAAGCTGGGAGCCTTAAGTACTTGCTTATTGTTCCATGAAGGCGGTGATGCTTTGTTACCAGGAGAAAACAGCATGGTTGCTTTGACAGACGTTTTCTCTTGCGGCTTGCAGACGATCAGGCATTCATCACGCGCTGTTATTTATTTATCGTATCTTCAACATGGCCCTCAATAGCACAAATGTGAAAAAGCAGTTTCTCCTTCCCCTGGGAAGGCCAAGGCTGATGAGTCAGTAATTAAAAAGCGCCTCAACAGCTGACACTTGTGTCTCGCTGAAAAGCTGCGAAAGGGCAGGGGAAACAACAGGAAAGTTCTTCTGAAGTCAAAGCAAACTTTGTCCGTGCGGGAGGAGCTGTGGGCCAACGGGCGGGAGAAAGACTGAGGGGCCGCGGTGGACCATTAGCCTACTGGGGGTCAGCCGTGCAGAGATCCCATTAGCCAGAAGTCGGATATGAGCGAGGGTTTGTAACCTCAGAAGTGCTGGGACGTGAGGCCAGCAGGGCATTTCACCCTGGAAGAGGGTGCAAGGTTCAACGGCACAACTTGAGTTAGAGATAAAACTAAGTAAGAGAAGTTTCTGATGACCCACCTAAAAATAAAAAATAAAATAAAGGGAACAGAAAGACGACGTCACTTGAAAATCCACAATAAACGTGGAAACCTAGAAAGGATGATGAACTTTCCTTTCCGCTGGACACAGAGGAGGGAGAAAAAAGGCTATTTGAAGCCGAGGACTCTTAAAATAGTCCAAAAATAGCTAAAAATGTCATTGCTAGGTTGTTAAATAGCAGCAGACTACCTGGGATTAAAGTAACATTTTTTCCCCCTACTCCAAAAAAGAATCTGATTGTTAGCAGGGAGGGCGTGTGTGGACACAGGGCTCATTACTGGATAGAGGTGAAGGGCAGTGGATTGTGGGACCTTAGGAGTCTCCTCCAAAGCCCTAAATTCTATTTTCGTTCTTCTGGTTCCCAAGGAGGCTGGTGCTCGCTGGAAAGTGTTAGCCCCGACTTCACTTCCACATACCTCCAGATGCCAGTGAGTGGTGCTGAGTTAATTTAAAAAATATCTTTATATGGCTTTTTGTCCTCCTCCTCTAGTTACTGAGAAAAATTCCCAGAAGAATACAGGTAATCTTTAGAAAGCATGTTTTCTCCAGTTGTATTTTTCTTACTTTTCTTTCTAAGGCTTCATAAATGTCTTGTCTGAAATTTTAAGTATTTGAAGCATTAGCTTAGATAAAGAGAAGAAAAAATGCCAAGGTTCATGAAAGGTTTTAATAAAGCAACATAAATTTAAAAGAATGCTTTGATCTTATTACTTTCCTCATGACATTGGCTTAAACATCTTCTATCTACAGTTTGCAGGGGGAGGACCAGGAAGGAGAGGAGAAAAACCAAGCTAAGGATGATAAAGGTGTTATTAAACCTAAGCCAGTTAAGTGACTGACTCTTGATTTTGGCTCAGGTCATGATCTCAGAGTCCTGGGATCAAGTCCTGTGTCCAGCTTTGTGCTCAGCAAGGAGTCTGCTTGAGGATTCTCTGTCCTTCCTCCTGCCTCTCTAAAATAAATAAATCTATAATCTATCTATCATCTATCTATCATCTATCTATCTATCTATCATCTATCTATCTATCATCTATCTATCTATCATCTATCTATCTATAATCTTAAACCTACCCCAGGTCAGGCAAGGGGAAGTCCTTGGTGAAAACCAAGCCTTAATGGTCTTCAGAATTATAGTGCAAAGGGTGGAAATGTAATCCAGGGGCACTCAAGAGCCAGCCTCAGCAGGACACAGGACCACAGACCCACACGTGACCTGATTTCAGGGCACTGGAGAATCTCTGTATTCCAGAATGCTTCTCTAATCCCTTCTGTTGCCTTAAATTTCATCATTAGCACCTTTGCTCTTTGACTTAAGGGTGTTTGCCATTGTGATGTTTCCTGGGTCACAGTGTAAACCTTTCTACAACAGGAAACAACTGGTCACATATATTCATGATAGCTTATTTGGCTAAGGGGTGAAAGTGTGAAGAGGGCAGAACAGAAGACATCAGAGACGTAGATAAAAGCAAAGTAGAACAAAAAGTAAATATTGAAAATGATTTTGAACTCCATATTATTATATCCAGCCAGGACAGAGTGAAATTCTTATGGATGCTGCGATTTTCATCTAGTTCATACTTTGAGTTTGAAACCACAGTGAAGAGGAGAGATGCCAAAAGCCTGGAGATTAGCAAAGGATGCCTCTGGTTTCAAAAAAGAAAATAAATTTCAGCAAATGATAGTTCACTGAACACTGAAAATAACAAGTTGATGCATTTTGTGCCGCTTTATTGAGATATAATTTGCAAACAACATAATCTACCCAAAGTATACAATTCAATGGCTTTTGGTATATTTATAAAGTTGTGCATCCATCACCACAATGAGTTTTATAATGTTTCATTATCCCAGAAAGAAACCTCACACCATATCACTCAGCTAGGCACCTCATCTCCCCAGTCCCATGGGCCCGGGCACCTCCACTCTATTCTCTGTCTCTATAGATTCACCTATTCTAGACATTTCAGATAAATGGGATTTAAAATGATTCTTAACGATCATTATTTCATTATTTCATCCCCCCCCTTTTTTAGAGGGGGAGAGAGAGAGTGAGAGAGGAGAGGGGCAGAGAGCGAGAGCGAGAGAGAGAATCTCAAGCAGGCTCCATGCTGTGCTTGGAGCTCTATGCGGGGCTTGATCTCACAATCCCAAGATCATGACCTGAGCCAAAATCAAGAGTTGGATGTTCAAATGACTGAGCTGCCAGGCACCCCTCATCATTTCATTTTTTAAAAAGATTTTATTTTTCAGAGAGAGAGCGAGAGCACAAGCACAAGCAGGGGGAGTGATGGGCTAAGAGAGAAGCAGGCTCCCCACTGAGCAAGGGCCCTGATGCGGAATTGATCCCAGAACCCTGGGATCATGACCTGAGCCTAAGGCAGCCACTTAACTGACTGAGCCACCCAGGCGCCCCTCATCATTTCATTTTTAAGAACAAATCTTGCCACAACATACTGACTTCCTTGTTGATTAAATTACTATAATCTCTTAAAAACGTCATACACAAGATATATGTAAATATCAACAAGGATATTACTTTCCTGGCGGGGGGGGGAAACTTTAAAACACTGGAGTAAACCAAAAAATTAGTCAACATAAGAAACTGAAAATGACAGGTGGTGGTATAAAATAACTCAACAACCAATTATATACAAAGTTAACAGTCACTAAAATGTTTATAAAATAGAGCAAACATCTAAATTCTTTATTTTTTAAATTTAAATTCAATTAACCAACATATACTGCATCATTTGTTTCAGATACAGTGTTCAATAATTCATCAGTTGCATAGAACACCCAGTGTCCATCACTCAATTACCCCATCCCCCATCCACCTCCCCCCCCAACAACCCTCAGTTTGTTTTCTAGAATTAAGAGTCTCTCATGGTTTTTCTCTCTGATGTCTTCCCATTCAGTTTTCCTCCCTTACACTATGATCCTCGGCACTGTTTATTCCACATATGAGTGAAACCATATAATTGTCTTTCTCTGATTGACTTATTTCACTCAGCTTAATATCCTCCAGTTCCATCCATGTCGATGTAAATTTTAAGTATTCATCCTTTCTGACTGCTGAGTAATATTCCATTGTGTGTGTGTGTGTGTGTGTATGTATATACACACACATATATAAAGAAGATATATGAAGAAATATATCATAAAATTTGAATCTAAAGTTCTTGCTCATAACAAAAAAACTGATAAAGGAGAGGCAACAGAGAAGGAAACAAAGAAAGTTTGGTCTGTAGTGGTATCTAATTGTTTTAATTAGCATTTCCCTGAAGACTAATGCTGTTGAACACCTTTTCATGTAATTATTTACTACTCATATCGCTTGTTTTGTGAGGTTTCTGTTTAAATCTTTTGCCAGTTTTTTTGGGAGTTGTCTGTCTTCATGTTATTGAGTTGTAAGGGTTTTTTTTTTAATATATATTTTCTGCATACAACTCCTTTATCATATGTATGTATTGTGAAAATTTTTCTTCTAGTCTGTGCATCCTATTAATTTCCTTAGGAGTATCTTTTGACAACTGGACATTTAAAAATTTGATGAAATCCACTTTATCTATTTTTTATTTTACGCTTCCTGTTTTCTAGGACTTGTGTAAGGAATCTGAGTCCTGCCTCATCCAAGATCATAAGGTTGCCTTCTACGCTTTCTTCTAGAATTTTTATAGTTTTAATTTTTACAATAAGCCCATGAATTATTTATACATTATTTTGAATTAATTTTGTGTATGATGTGAGGTAAAGCTTGAGGGCTGCATTTTTAACGGATGGATATCCAGTCCTGCAAGCACCATTGGCTGAAAAATTAATCCTTTCCCTCATGGAATTACCTTTGTGCCTTTGTCAGAAACCAATTCCTCATAAATGTTTAGGTCTGCTTCTGAATCCTCTTTTCTATTGAGGTAAATATCTTTTTTTTTTAGGCTCAAATCTTACTCTTTTTTACTTTGCTTTAGTGTAAGTCTCAAAGTCAAGTCAAGTCCACCAATCAGCTGTTATTTCTCATCTAGTGAGTTTTAACTTTCTGTTACTGTATTTTTCAGTTATATAATATGCATTTTGACAAATTTTTTCTCTATTGATATTCCTCATCTGTTTACTCACTTTTATCATTTCCCCCCTAATTCTTTGAACATTTTTAAATCTTTGACCATATTTATAAATAATGCTTTGAAGTCCGTCTGCTATATCAAAGAGCTGCTCTTGCCAGGATTATGTTTTAATTGCCTGCCCTTTTTTTCTGTGCATGTTTATTTATTCATTCATTTTTTTAGATTCCACTTATGAGCGAAATCATACAGCATTTGTATTTGTCAGTCTTGCTTGTTTTGTTTAGCATAATATCCTTGAGGTCCATCCATGGTGCCACAAATGACAAGATCTCTTGTTCTTTATGGTGGTGTAATATTCCATTGTGTATATATATACATCATAAGATCATTCTTATCCATTCATCTATCAATGAACACTTGGGTTACTTCCATATCTTAACTACTCTAAATAATGCTGGAATAAACACAGGAATACATATATCTTTTGGAATTAGTGTTTTCATTTTCTTTGGATAAATACCCAGTAGTGGAATTACTGGATCATGTGATATTCCCATTTTTAATTTTTTGAGGAATTTTATATTGTTTTCCACAGTGCTTGCACCAATTTACATTCCCACCAACAGTGCATGAGGGTTCCTTTCTCTTCATATCCTCTCCAACACTTGTTATTTCTTGTCTTTTTGATACTAGCCTTACTGGCTGGTGTGAGGTGATACATCATTGTAGTTCTGACTTGAATTTCTCTGGTGACTAGCTATGTTGAACATCTTTTCATGTGTCTGTTGGCTGTCTGTATGTCTTCTTTGAAAAAAATGTCTATTCAGGTCGTTTGCCCATTTTTAAATTGGATTTTTTTTTTTGGTGTGGAGTTGCATAAGTTCCTTATGTATTTTGGATCTTAACCCCTTATTGGTTATATCATTTGCAAATATCTTTTCCCATTCAGTGGGTTGACTTTCTGTTTTGTTGATGGTTTCCTTCATTGTGCTAAAGCTTTTTAATTTGATGTAGTTTCAATAATTTATTTTTGCTTTTGGTTCCCTTGCGTTAGGAGACATATCTAGAAACATGTTTCTGTGGTTGATGTCAGAGAAATTACTGCCTGTGTTCTCTTCTAAATTTTTTATGATTTTGGGTCTCCCATTTAGGTCTTTAGTCCATTTTGAGTTTATTTTTGTGTATGGTATTAGAAAGTAGTCCAGTTTCATTCTTTTGCATGTCACTGTTCAGTTTTCCCAGCATCATTTATTATAGAAATTGTCTTTTCCTCATTTTATATTCTTGGGGTATTTTTGCCATAGATTAATTGTGTAAGTGTGCATTTATTTCTGGGCTGTCTGTTCTATTCCATTGATCTATGTATCTGTTTTTGTGCCAGTACCATACTGTTTTGCTTTCTGCTGCTTTGTGGTGTATCTTGAAATTTGGAATTGTGATACCTCTAGCTCTGTTGTTTCTCAAAATTGCTTTGGCTACAAATCTATACAAATCTTAGTATTATTTGGTTTAGTTCTGTGAAAAATTCTATTGGTATTTTGATTAGGATTGTGTTGAATATGTTGATTGCTTTGGGTAGTATAGACAGTTTAACACTATTAATTCTTTCAATCCATGAGTGTGGAATATCTTTACATTTGTTTGTGTCATCTTTAATTTCTCTCATCAATGTTTTATAGTTTTCAGAGTACAGGTCTTTTACTTCCTTAGTTAAGTTTATTACTAGGTATTTTATTCTTTTGGTGCAATTGTAAATGGAACTTTTCTTAATTTTTCTTTCTGCCACTTCATTATTAGTATGTAGAAATTCTATCAATTTCTGGGTATTAATTTTGTACCCTGCAACTTTATTGAATTCATTTGTAACTTCTAATAGTTTTTTGGTGAGTCTTTAGGGTTTTCTAGGTGTAGTATTTTGTCATCTGCACAAAGTGACAGTTTAACTTTTTCCTTACCAATATGGGTATCTTTTATTTCTTTTTCTTGTGTGATTGTGTGACTAGGATGAAGTTACTTTTTTAAAATGGCTATCTTTTATGTTGGTGGTGGTGGTGGAAGGAAAGAATTCATATGTCTTTTTTTTTTTTTAATTTCAAGAGCTCTTTATTTTCCTCTTTATTCTTTCTTTGTCTTCACTACTAGTTTAAAAGGATGTCTTCTCCTTTCTACTTACCTGCCTCTCCCCCAGAAATGTTCTCTGTACAAGACTGCCACCTCAGGACCTATGTATTTTCAAATCTTTTGCCACATCTAGTACTTTCACCTATCAGGTTTTAGACCTGTGTTCGGTATTGGGTTTTTCTGAGGTAATTTTATGTTTGCTTTGTCAATGTCCCCTTTTCTCTTTTCCTGTTTTCTATGTAGTTTCCCCAGTCTTAGCCCTGTTCTCCATACACATGGTCTTGAGGTGATAGTCAGAAGTCTAATAGTAGCTATGTTGGCATTTAATGTTGTTTTCTCTATGTACAGATAATTAAAACTCATAGTAGTCTCTGTTTTCTAATAATACAGAAGCTGTGTGTTTTGTGTGGTTTTATCTGTACTTCTTCATTTATCTACATGTTATTTTGCAGACTGTGAAGACTTATTCTGGTTTTGATAGCCACCTTTATACTGGGGTTAACTGTACTCTATATTTTCCATGTGATTTTGAAATTTTCTACAATAAATATTTATACATTTTATAAAGAGATTGATCAAATATTTTCCTCCAAATTTCAGCAGGGCACATTAAATTTTCTCAAGTCATTGTAACTTTGGGAATGAGATAACTAAATAAATCCTAGCTAACAACATAGTAAGGTAAATCTGAAACCTTTTAAGTAACCACACATAAAAAAACATAGGTCTTAAGGATCATGTCAATTATGAGAGAAAGGTAAAGATCAAAGGGTTCTGTTACTGGTCCTGTTCTATCTGATGTTTTAATCAATAACTTAGATAAAGGTTTAAAAGCATTTGTTTCAGATTTTTTAATGACACAATTTGAAAAAGCTACCAATAGTTTTGATTATAGAAGTAACATTTAAAAAGAACCCTAAGAGGATAGAAAATGGATTAAAACGCAGCAAACTAATTTAGCACAGTGCTTTTTGATTACTTTAGGTAAGAGAAAAAAAAATCAATTGTGTGACTGTAACGTGGGATGAACTTGGTTTGTCAGGAATTGATGTGAAAAAGACCTGACATTTCTAGTTAACTGTGAACATAATATAAATCAACAATATGAGGCATCTGCACATACACAGAAAGACAAACGCACTATTAAGTTCTGCTTTCAGGCTGTTGTGGGATGAGGGCATATAAAGTACATTTTGTATGGATTTTGCCAGAATACTCAAAGATTTTGAAGTCATGCCACTTAAAAAAAATAATAAGCTAAGTTTAGTTTGGGGAGGAAATTGCTTATGATATCTGAGAGAAGACAGATAAATTCAGTGGAGGCTCCAGAGGATGGTCCTGGGACTATGGTTAGAGATGATTAGGATAAGTGATTTATGCTTAGTAAAAGACAGTTCTAAATATCAAATTCAATCATGATAAGCCCTTTCCTGTGGATTCCATAAGCTCCCAGCACTGTAGTTTATTAAGCAATGCCTGCTTATATTTTGTGTATCTGCTCTGTGTGGGAAGTTGCACAGAGATGACTTTTAAATCTTCTTCAACTTTAAAATTTAAGTCTATGATATTATGTTTACAAAAAAAAAGGAACAAAATAAAAGTGTTTTGAAATCTATATATGACTACAGAGATAAAATTGGTAAGGAAACACTACCATCCTCCCTCCTCTCCACTTGCACAGGCAACTATGGTCAGATTTATTAGACACATTGAGAAAATCAAACATAAAATCAGTGGGAGAATATGTTTAAGTTCAGATTTGATCTGCAAGTTGCTCCATATACAGAGACCATAGTGAGATAAAACGCCAGCCTGTCCCTCCACTAGAATGCAAATCAGCATTCTCAAGAGAGACAACATATGGGAGTGTAGACCTGGTCAGAACAGGGATGCCACGTCTGGGTCTACAAATTACTTGTAGAAGTGTTTTCAACACTTTCTACAAAGAGAAAGAGTCACTTGAAACTTTGTAAGTTACCAATAGAGTTAACTAGATTATACAGATAGTGTTTTCAAGTGCTTGCTGCTTAGTCTGAACTTTTAGTAAGAGAGAAATGGAAAATGTTATGCAATTCACTGTCAAAACCATGAAGCATCTGGGATTTTACCTTACCTTTAAGACAGTAAATTACCCCAACACAGATGATGAAAGAAGACAAATAACCTCTAGATTAGAGACAAAGGATGATTAATTACACAGTAACCACACACAAGGCGATGTGAAAAGGACCAGGTGACACTTGTACATGTGATGGGTTATATTACAGGAAAGAAACCTTGAGCTTAGGAAATATGCATCTTTTACACTGTCTCCATCCTTCAAGGCTGCTTGCTATGCAAACATTTGTGAAAGTATAGCTCAGCACAATCATATAGTCAGTGTCTCTGCTTATAAAACATGCAGAAATAGGAAAAACCTATGGATAATTGTCTCCCAACATTGAAATTTCCTAGCTGCCATAATGAAGCCATTATTACATTGGAAATCAGAGATAAAGAAGAGTGACCCAGGATGACAAAGAAAGAAAAGAAAGACTATGACCAAACAAAGATCTAGTGTTAAGCTCATTTGATCAGTATTATCACTAATTGCAACAAAGAAGGCATTAGGCATTACAATCAGAACCATATTAAATATTACTCTAAATTTATTGCCTATTTCTGCCACAGTCTATACCTCTGTCTCTCTCTTTTTCCATACACACATTCTCTAGTAAAGCCATTCCATCGTGGACATTAAAATATTTTCAATTAATCCTTTTTTTCAATTCAAAAGTTCAAAAGTTCTACATGTATTGTTATAAATAGCTGTCTTAACTAGCTGAAACCCAGGTGATAATTGCAATCAAGATTGCCATGCCAAAGAAGAGCCATAATTGGTAAAACCACATGATTCTTGAACTTTCTTGAGTGAAAGGATGGAGATATATATACATACATACATATATATACATACATACATACACACATGCTTCTGGACGCCATCTTAAAAAATCCTGTCTTTCTCTTTGAGTACTTGTAGGGTCATTCTCATAAACCTGGTTTTAAATAAAGCCACCAGTGATTTTCATGCTACTTTATTTGAACAATGATTTGAGAACTAATGCTACAGACAGCATTATCTATTGAGTCTTAGTGGACTACTATTACTAAAGGATATTGAAATATATATTTCATGTGAATGAAAGGCATTGAAGTATTACTATTATTTTTAAGATTTTATTTACTTATTTATTTGAGAGAGAGAGAGAGAGCATGAGCAGAGGGAGGGGCAGAGACAGAGAGAGGGAGGGAGAAGCAGACTCCCCACTGATCGTAGAGCCTGATGCAGGGCTCGATCTCAGGACCCTGAGATCATGATCAGAGCCAAAGTCAGATGCTTAACCAACTGAGCCATCCAGGCACACTGGCATTGAAGTATCATTACTGGAAAATACTTTTTCAACATTATTAGGCTATGTCTATGTGCATTAACATATGCATATTTGAACAAGGACCCTATGGAAATGGGATAATGGAGAGAAGCAAAAGTGGAATGAAGATTCAGAAGGCTCCAATTTAGAAGAGATACTTGAGTCCTTACCTGATGATAATGGGGAGTATCTATGGTAAATTCACCATAACTGGTGCAGAGTTATTAACTTAATAGAAGTTATTCAGACATAGGCAGTGTTTTTATTTTACCTCTAAAATTTCCATTGGAAACTTAGATGTTTTACTATTTCTTTTCTCAACACTTAATTTGCAAAGTCACTGACCAGTTTATACAATTATGAAACTTGTGGTGGGAAGTCAGACCTTCATTTTACAATCAGAGATCAGACTAAAATGTTGATAGGTACCACTCCCCTTCTATCTGAAGTACTAAGAGCCCATCAACTGGAGAATTTCAGTGATGCAAAGATGCTTTGTTATCAAAGCTCCAGTAATATGTCCCATGGCTCCTAGGTCTAGAGTTCTAACAGCAAAAGCAATAATAATACATTTTAGGCAGGGAGATAGGAGCCTCATGAGCACTCCTTTAAAATTCTCCCTTTCATGCCTGGTTGAAGGGACTAATCATGTGGATTTCCTAACAAGCAATGCTTTAGTTTTTATTATACCTTACTTCTGCTCTACAGTAATAAATAAATAAATAAATAAATAAATAAATAAATAAATAAATAAATGCAACCGAGCTACATGAAAACATTATTACAATTTTCCTTGTAGATGTTTTCTACTTAAATATAAATTAATTAGGAAAATGAGTTTGCATTTTTTCCAAAGGGGGGTCAGTTATGTTGAATGCATAAGGAGATACTTTTACAAATAATTATTTTATTTACATTTTATTTTTCCCAACATTTTATTATAAAAAGATTCAAACAAAAAACTAGAAAGGTACAGCAAATTACAGTTAATCTTTGATTAACTGTACTATATTTACTTTCTCACATAACTATCTGTCCCATTGTTTACCCACAAATCCACTTAAGTTTTTTGATGCATTTTTAAGTAGGTTGTAGGCTATAAATAAATATTAAAATCTACTTAATGATATGCATGCTGAAGTGTTTAGGCACCTCTAAATACTTAAGCATCATATCACTAACTAGTATTCAACATTTGTTTATTGTTTTTAAGGTAAAGTTTTTATTTAACTATACGAAAAAAATTTTGTGTGTAATTCAATAGGTTTGGAATCTGCATACATCAGTGAAAATCACCATCCCTTCAAGATATAGAACATTTCTTCTTCTTCTTTTTTTTTAAAGATTTTATTTATTTGAGAGAGAGGGGAGAGTATGAATGGGGAGAGGGGCAGAGGGAAAAGCAGACTCTCTGTTGAGCAGGGAGCCTGATGTGGGGCTTGATCCCAGGACCCCTGGATCATGACCTGAGCCAAAGGAAGACGCTTAACTGACTGAATCACCCAGGTGCCCCCAAGATATAGAACATTTCTATTAATACTGGAAAGTTTCTTCACACCTGTTTCTCATCAATACATACCCACCTGCCCTCAGATTGTGTTTTTCTTTTCTGCTATAGATTGTTCTTGCCAGTTTTCGATATTTATATAAATGGAATCAAACCTTATGTGTTCTTTTATGTAAGCCTTCTTTCATTCAGCTTAATGTTTTTGAGATTAATATATGTTGGTGTGGGTAAGGAATTTATTTCTTTTTATGGATGGGTAGTACTTCACCTTATAAGTATTCCATTCTCTTGCTGATGGACAAATGAGAGGTTTCCAGATTTGTCTATTCTGAATAAAACTGCTATGAAAATTTTTTTACAAGGTTTTTTTTTTTTGATGTGTGTTTACTGTGCTTAAATAGCTATTTTGTTAATTAACTTTTTGTTTCAACTTGGAGATTGTTTTTGGATGAGCTTAACATTTATAATTTGAGTAAGCAGATTGCCCTCTGTAATGTGGGTGGGCTTCATCTAATCAGTTGAAGGCTTGAATAGAACAAAAAATTTGGCTTCCTCAAGCAATAGGGAATTATCCAACAGATGGCTTTTGGATTTCATCTGCACCATTAGGTCTCCACATTGCAGATTTGGACTTGCCAGCTTCCATAATTATGTTAGCCAATTTCTTAAAATAACTCTCTCTCTCTCTCTCTCACACACACACACACACACACGTACATTTTTTTTATGTTTCTTTGTAGAATTCAAATACATCTATAATTACTGGATTTTATTTACTTTTAATAGTTATACATGCATATGATTAAAAAAATCAACAAGTAAAAAATGCATTCAGTGAAAAATAAGTCTCTAAATCACACTGGTGATTCTCACTGGTGCCCTAGGTCACTGTAGCAAATAGTTTTGTGTTGTTAAAGAAAAACTTTATTCAGACTTCAAAAAACCCCACAAAAATGGCAAAATGCACATTGTTCTCTACTACCCTGACTTTCTCACTTATGAGAATATAATTTCTAAATATGTACTTTTTAATTATTTGTTTCTACTCAGAATAGGAAATTTAAAACTTAAAAACTGAAAAGTCACACTAGTTTATCAAAGAATATTTATAATATGTGTCTGTCAATGCTTATTCTATTCATGGAAAGTATTTACTGAGATTCTGTTGGATATCAGGTGTTTTACCTATGTTATTTAATTTAATTCATACAATCAATCTGGATAGTTCATTCAAGAAATACGTAGTGATTGTCTACTCTTTGTTAGATACTCTTCTAAACACTGGGGTTACAGTGGTGAAAAAGAGAAACAAAATTATTGTTTTCTATTTTAATGGGAGGAAAAATAACAATAAGCATAGAAAATAAGTACATTATATACTTTGGTAGAAGTAATAATTGTATACTATGATAAAGGTACTATGAAGGAAAATTAAGCAAAGTAAGAAGTACAAAAGTGCTTGTTGGAAGTGGGTTGGTTATTGTTTTGAAAAAATGACATTTGAGCTACTAACTGAAGGTGAAAAAGTGATCTCTACAGATACCCAGGAGAGAAAAGTTCCAGTCAGAGGGAACAGGCAGTGCAAAGGCCCTGAGGTAGGAATTTGCCTAGGACTTTTGAAGAATAGTAAAAAGAGTCAAATGTAATTGAAGTTTATTTTTCATTTTAGTAGACTAAATTTATTATTCATCTTAGAGAGTGAGAGGAAGAGCAGTAAGAGATGATGTTAACATAAGGAGGTCCAGATAAAGAGCTTTTGTAATACCTTTGGTTTTCATTCTGGCTTAAGTAGGGATTGCTAGTGGCTTTGGGGTAGGAAAGTGACATGATCTGCCCTATTATTTCCAAAATTCACTCTTTTTTAAAAAATGGAAATGAAAATATATATTCATTTTATGATATTCCACTCCAAAATTCACTCTTAATGCCATGATGAAAACGTACTGAAGCAAAAGTAGAATGAAGGAAACTGGATAGAAAATAATTACAGTAAATTAGACAACAGATGATGGTAATTTGGTTGCAATAATCAAAGTGGTTAGAAGAAATTGAATTTTTATTTTATTTAAAAATTTAAAAAATTTTTATTTGTTTTTCAGGTTGAGCCAACATGAGTTGCTAAAGAGTTTATTGGGTGATGTGAGTGAAAGAGGGAAAGTGAGGGTAACTGAGTTTTTGTTCTTGTCTGCTGGATCTGAAATAAGAGGTTGTAATCTGGAGAGATGGAAAAGAATGTGTGTGTTACAGATTCAAATATGAGGATAAGGAATTAATTTTTTTTACAAGATATGTTTGAGCTATTAGACACTGTAGTGAAGAAGCAAAATAATAAGTTAATATGAGTGTGGCAGAAAAGAGATTTGGGCTAGATAGAGAAACCTGGGCTAATACTTAAAGTCACAAGACTGGATGAGACCACTAATGGATATGGGAAGGGAACAAAAGATGTGAAATAATTGAACCCAGGGATACTCCGAGTTTAAGACATTGAAAAAAAGAGGAATCAGCAAAATACAGGGAGAAGGAACTTCTAGGGATGAAGAGGAAAGCTATGAGTGTATTGTGTATAAGAAATGAATTAAAATATTTACAGAATAAGAGAAGGATCAACTCTGCCTATTATTACTAATGGAGAAAGATTAGTACTGAGAATTATCTAGTAGATTAGCAGTATGGAGCTGCCTGATGATTTTGACTGTATTGGTTGAGAGGTGTAGGGAAAATCCTAATTGGTGTAGTATAAAATATAATGGATAAATTTTGCTTATGAGGGGCGCCTGGGTGGCTCAGTCATTAAGCATCTGCCTTCGGCTCAGGGCATGATCCTGGCGTTATGGGATTGAGCCCCACACCAGGCTCCTCTGCTGGGAGACTGCTCTTCCTCTCCCATTCCCCCTGCTAGTGTTCCCTCTCTCTCTGGCTGTCTCTCTCTCTCTGTCAAATAAATATATAAAATCTTAAAAAAAATAAAAAATAAATTTTGCTTATGATCAGAATGTACCAAGCTAGAACACGTGTCACTTGTGCCAAAACAACAAGAAGCAAGATAAACTGCAGCAAAGTCATTAATTTTCTGGTACCTATCACAAAGGTGATGTGTAGGGCATCAAATAGCCTAATGGTCTAGTACAGGACCATTCAAGGAGAGAGAGGTAACAGAGAATGGGAGGGAGAAGGACCAGATGTCATTCGATGGGTAAGAAAAAAACCAGTAAATATTGCATAGTTGAATATAGGCTGATATGACACCATAGATCCCCTAGGAACCCCAGGCACACTGAGGTTTCATACTCATTTACAGACTGTTTCTCAGGGACATCATCTGGGGGCTTGGTAGAAAGATTGGTGGCCCAGAGCAGGAGACCAGAGACTCTCCTGCAGTGCTACAGGCCTGTAAAAGGGGTTTGACTGCTACTCTAGAACAGGCATCAAACATCACACATTTCCCCAGACCCCTCTGCTCACACAAAAGGAAAGCTTGAAGCTTCTTGGGAAGGGACAGTGAATGTTAATTTTTTCTGGGGAAAGGATAGAAGAAAAATCCCTTTAGTCCTAGAGAAAGAATAGGAAAGAGTTTAGGTTGAAGATCATATATTCAAGGTCTCCTACTGAGAGGCAAGAAACTCTTCTGCACAAGCTCTACCACAGACTCAAGGCAAAGTTGACTGTTACAGGAAGGAGGACGTCTACTGAGGACCTCTACATCTCAGGTCCATTAAGAGGGGGGCTGGCCCACAGTGGGGGCTGGACCAGTACAATAAAGCACCTATCCTGTCCTGCCCCAAGCATGGAAAGCAATGAGTGACAGTCAAAAAGCACCTGCCCCACTGGGTAAACTTAAAGAGACTCTCACCATGATACATTATAATTAAACTTTCAAAGTCAAACTTTGAAGTGAAAAAGAATATTATATACTATTAAAATGTTGAGTACAATAAGGAGATACAATATTTATAAACATGTATGCACCCAATAACAGAGCATCAAATATATAAAGCTGGCACATGCTACCTCGGTGAACCTTGAGGCTAGTATGCTAACTGAAATAAACCAGCTACAAAAGGACAAATATTGTTGCCTCTTGCTTCTGTGAGGTCATAAGAGTAGGCCAAATCATAGAGACAGCAAATAGAATGGGGGCTGCCATGTGTTGGGGAAGTGGTGAATAGGGAATTATTGTTTAAAGGGCACAGAGTTTCAGTTTGGAAATATGAAAAAGGTTCTGGAGATGGATGGTGATGATGGTTGCACAATATGAATGTACTTAATGTCCCTGAACTGTACACCTAAGATGATTAAAATGAGAATTTTTATGTTATATATATTATACCATAGAAATGAAAAAAAACAACAAGAGAGAATGGGAGGAAAATTGGCAATGACAAATATGGACAACTTTTTAAAGGACTATTGTTATAACAAGGGGCAGAAATGGGGATGGAAATGGGAGAAAATGAGTTGTTTCTTGAATATGGGAGAAAATGTAACAAGTTTGAATATTGATTGGAATGATCTGGTGGAGAGGATGATATAAGACAAAGAAGGAGGCACTCCTGGAATGAAACCTTGAGAGTCTGATTTATTGCCAAGTGGAAGAGTTGGCCTCAGGTAGCAATACAAATACTTAATGTCTAGTAAAGCCAAATAATAATAGGAATATCTACAGCTATATAATAATAACTGACATTGACAGTGCACACTTGTTGGGTGTTGGCATTATTCAAAGCATTTCATACATAGATACATGGTACCTTCATGACAACCGCAGGAAATAGTTACCCTTTCTGTGCCCCTTTTATAAACAAGGAAACTGAGGCACAGAGAAGTGAAGTAGCTTGCTTAGTGATGCTGTTAGACCATCTGGCTTCAGAGTCTGTTTACTGACAAGATAGGCACAGTTATAACTTTGATTAGGAAACTGAGGCTCAGACAGGTTGATGAACTGGCCCAAGGTCACAAAGCCATTCAATGTGGAGCTGGGTGTATTGGATCCCAAAGACAAATGACTTTCTAGGGCCCCATGTTTCCCTACTTCTGAGAAAGGATGCTAGCCTAAGTCAAACACTAACTTCCAACAGCTCTCTAGTCTGTAGTTTTGTTGGTGTGGCAATGACACCAAAAAGCCTGAGTCTGCATCCCCTCTCTGCCCCTTACCTGCTGTGTGTGCCTGGATAGGTTCCTTGATTTCTCAGTGTCTCCCATTTTTTTTATCTTAAAATGAAAATAATAATAATACTTATCTCCTATGGTTCTTGTGAGGATTAAATGATTTATGAGAATTCTGCTCACAGTAAGCAATCTATGTGTTAGTTACCATTTAAAAATTTTATGCTATGCATTTCCAATGATCATAATTAATTATCTCATTTACGCAATGTGTTGTCAACAGAACCTTACTGAATGCTTAGTGGTTGTAGTGCCTCGTGCTAGGACACATGGGATACAGAAGTGAGTTAAACAGTACTATATTTAAACACACACACACACACACACACACACACACACACACACACACAAGCATATGTAAACAGAGCCATATCGTTTTCAGTTTGGAAAGGACACTTTTGAAACACCAGCTCCAAGCTCTCTGCCTCCCCCCATCTTAATGAAGTCTTGATGCCTGGCTGGACAAGTGCATCGAAACTGTCACAGTCGGCGTTGTACCTCCCACATTGTCTAATACAAGCCCAGTCCACGGTAGGTATTTAATAAATGTTTGTTGAGTGAAGAGCTTTGAAAGGAACATAAGTAAGAGCCCCGAACGGTAGAATGATCAGTGTGCCACAGGGAGAGCTGGCTGTGATGTGCTTCATGTTCCAGCTGAGCATTCCAGCATCCCGGGATCAATGCTGAGCACTAAGCCTATCTGGACCTTGGCGTTGCCGATGCCAATAAGGAAATGTCGGGCAGGAGGGAGCCACTCATTATTTCCAGGAAACTGCGTGGATGCCGGGTCTGAAAGATGCAGCATGAGCCACTAAAGAGCCTTTTGTTATCGACTGTTCGCAGGCAACTGCTTGTCATCTGGCTTCTGACAAGAGAATATAATTTTCCAAAGTGGAATCATTTTCCTAGGTAAATGTATCTTGTGCTCTCTTCCACTTTGATGGAACTGACATATTTGGTGTTGGATGTCTTCCATGTGAAGATTTATCATTTAATTATAACTAAGAACACTGACTCAATCCCAGCTGCTTGGGGAAATTACTTACCCGAAAGGCAGGATTCCCAATAAAAGACCAGGAGCTTATTTCTGATCCGCAGACTCAAGACTTCGATTCCGTAAAAGTGACAAATGTTTCAGGCTTCCAGAAAGACCGAAGCCCTAATTATGAGACACATAATATATTCCAAATTAGAGAAGCACAAACACGAGCCACTCTGAAAGGCCTTTAAGTGGTTTGAAAAGAGATCAGGTGTGTTAATTCCTCACTCCACGTGGACAGGGTATGCCCCTTCATTTCTATCGGTTGTGACCTATAGCATCCTGAACATATGTCTCTCGGCGCCATGTGGGTAACCACACCGTTTAATTATTCTGTTATGGTGAAAGGAAACACAGAGAATGTTATTTCTGGGCTTTTCATCTTTTGCTCTTCTAACCTCAAAACAGCATTAAAGGGATGGGAGCTTTCAGGCAGCCGATTTCATTAAGAAAATTAATTCAATGATGCAGGGAGCTTTCACCATTTGGGCTTTTACCATTTGTTGCTATGATGGATACCTTAGGACCAGATTCGAGTGCTGAAGGCAGTTTTGTGCGAGGAAGCTTTTGATAACTGTTTTATCATGTAGAATTTTGAGCAGTGGTTCTCAGCCCTGGCAATACATTAGAATCATTTGGCCATCTTTTAAAACATACCAAAGCTTTGCTACGCACTTCATAGACTCTGATTTAATTAGTTTGGGGTACAGTCTGGGTACTGGTATTTTTAAAAGTCTCCCCAGATGATTTGTATTCACAGACATTGTTAAGAATCACTGACCGGTGTAAGATTCTCCAAGTCAATGTTGAGCCATCAACAAGAAGAATCTGGAATAATTAGAATACAGCTAATAGAAGCCGAGTCTTTTTCTTGGCTCTAGCTCCAAATGGACACACACGCTGTGATTCCAGCTTGTGTAGGTGACCCTACATTTTGGATTCTAGCAATATCATTTCTTCTTTTGTCCTTTTAGCCAGAAGGAAGGAGAGGTCTGCAGGCTCTAATCTTGGGCTCCTTCACCTGACCCTATTGGCATCTCAGCTCTTGCATTATCTGTTTTAAATGCTTCGAGAGATTTCTGCTTTACTGGGTGGACTCTGATGGACATATCCTCATCTTTAGAAAATTCCTGCCCAAACACTATATTCCTCGTAAACGAGGGTCAATATTTCTCTGGTCTTAAAATGTACCAATACTTGCTTCGACTTCCTCTTCTCATATTTTGCATGCATCTCTCCTGGTCAAGCGTTCATCTTCATCAGTCCAGCCAGATTGCTCTCATAGTATCCATTGTGAAATGTAATAGATGATTCTCAATCATGATCTTACTTGACTTCTCAGCAGCATTTGACAAAGTTGATGATTTTCTCTTTTGGAAAAATTTTTATCACTTGGTTTATGGGGTTCCTATTTTTCTTTTTTTTAAAAGATTTTATTTATTCAATTAAGGGGGGCGGGGAGAGAACGAGCAGGGGGGCGGGGCAGAGGGAGAGGAAGAAGCAGGCTCACCGCTGAGCAGGGGCCAGATGCGGGGCTTGATCCTGAGCCAAAGGCAGCCGCTTAACTGACTGAGCCACACAGGTGCCCCAGGTTCCTCTTTTGGTTTTGGTTACTCCATCTTAGTCCTTTTTTCTGGATCCTCTTGACCTTCCTGAACTCTAAATAGAGTTGGGGTGCCAAAGTCCTCCATTCTATCCACAATACCAGCTGAGGCAGTCGGCCTGGAGAAGGGTTTTGGTTCTCATTCCTCTTGTCCTACAATCTTCCCCCCGTTTTTCTCTCATTGGCCAAACCCAACAGAGGCCAGCTAACCTGTGAGCATGGGATATGAAGCCTGTCATGGCCAGACCCTGCAGAATCAGGAAGGCCGAGGGAGTGAATATGAGATGGGAAATGTTATTGTACATTTGTTACTTCTAGGAATGATCAGTAGAAAGGGACAGATTGACAAAGCAGAAGAAAGAGAACAAGGAGGAAAGGTGGTTTGTTGGGAACTAGAGGTGTGTTTATCTATATCCCTCCCAAACCTCCTCTTTTCCATCTTGGTAAAGGGCACCACTGCACCCCTTGCTGTCTAGACACCAAAGATATGAGTCTCTTTCCCCCACACCCACAACCCTCTGATCCATCAGCAAGTCCTATCAGCTCTGTCTGGTAATGCAGCTTAAATCCACACATATCTCATTATCTCCTTGTTAGGTTTAGCCCGTTATCTCCTCCTGCCAGATTATCCCAGTGGCTTTTTAATAAGGCTCAGCTTTCATTGTATTGCCCTGAATCACTTGCTTGCATAGAAGCCAGGGACTTCTTTTTAAAATCTACAGTCTTTTTCTTTTTTCAAGGAATAGTTCATCTTTAATTTAAAAAATTAATTGTGGTAATATGTAGATAACATAAAATTTACCATCTTAGCCATTTTTAAGTGTACAGTTCAGTAGTATTAAGTACATTCTCCTTGTACAACCGTCACCACACCGCCATCCATCCCCGAAGCTCTTCTCACAAACCTGAAACTCTCTAACCATCATACAATGACTCCCCATGCACTCCTTCCCTCAGTCCCATACAAAAACCATTCTACTTTGTCTTTATGAATTTGATTATACTAGGTACCTCATATAATTGGATTTATAAAATCTACGGTCTTGTTACTCTCTTGCTTGAAACCTTAGCCTTGGGCCCTTAGCCCCTGCTGAAGCGGACGTGTCCTGACCAACTCTGGGGACTAGGGATGGTGCCTCTGTCATTAAGCAATGTAGAGGCCCTGCTGAGAGCACATACACTAAAAAGCCAAATACGTAGCACCTGGGTGGCTCAGTGGTTAAGCGTCCGACTCTTGCTTTCAGCTCAGCTGGTGATCTTGGGGTCCTGAGATCTAGCCCCAAGTGTTTGGCCCTGCGCTCAGTGGCGAATCTGCTTATCTTCTCCCTCTGCTCCTCCCCTGACTCGCCTTCTCTCTTTCTCTCAAATAAATAAAATTCTTTTTTTTTAAAAAAAGGATTTTATTTATTTATTTGAGAGAGAGTGAGCGAAAGAGAGAGAAGGAGTGGGAGGAAGGGGGAGGGAGAAGCAGACTCCCCGCTGAGCAGGGAGCCTGAAGCCACGTGGGGCTGATACTGGGACTCCGGGATCATGAGCTAAGCCAAAGGCGGACACTTAACCGACAGAGCCACCCAGGTGCCCTAATTAAATCTTTTTTTAAAAAAAGAAGACACATACATGATTGTGGTCTCCAGAGCCCTGCCAAGTTGGTCTGACCTGCTTCTTGGGCTCATCTCCTACCAATCTCCACCTGGATCACTACACAGTAGCCATACTGGTCTTTCTTTTCTTGATCACACCGCACTTATTTAAAACGCAGGGAGCTTACATTTTCTGTGCCTTTAACCCAGATGTCCTTCACCCACACCTGTGGGTACCTTGTCCCCATATTTTATTCAGGTCTCTTCTCAGAAGTTATCTCCTCATAGAGACCTTTCATGCCCACCTGTGTAAAACACCACTCTCCGTCTGAAGTTAGTCTTCTTTAAAATTTGGTTTGCTGGGGTGTCTGGGTGGCTCAGGTGGTTAAGCATCTGCCTTCGGCTATGATTCCAGGGTCCTGGGATTTGGCCCTGGGATGGGCTCTCTGCTCAGCGGGGAGTCTTCTCCCTCTCCCTCTGCCACTCCCCCTGCTTATGCTGTCTCTCTCTCTGCCAAGGAAGTAATGCATCTTAAAAAAAAAAAGTTTGGTTTGCTTTCCTTCTTATAGTATTTATCTATCTGACCTTATAATTTAAGGCATATTGTCCCTTTTCTCCTCTTAAATGCAAGCAAATTTTTCTATCTTGATCTCTGCTATGATCACAGTAACACAAACAGTATCTGGCCCATAGTAGGGGCTTAGTACATTCTCGAATAAATAAAAGAGAAAAAAATGAAAGAATGGTGGGAATTTGCTCTTGCCAGAGCTGAAAGTGTCCCTTGTGTAAACGCCTGAAACTCTGCTAATGCAGTTACTTCTGAATCCTGTATAAATCTCAGAATGTCAGCGTATTGCTAAATTCCATGCAAAAGTCAGGAGAGTGACTTTCTGCCAAACCCCATCTCACACATGGGCCCCCAAAGAGTTTTTATTTTGATCAGTGTTCTCTGTGTTCCCCTAAACAACCTCTCCAGGCGCTGGCCCCAGACTCAGACGCTCACTCTGTCTCACGTGGAAATTATTCCATCCACTTTCTGCCTTGTCTCGAATCAGAGATTTCAACGCTGTCCAAGGGGTCAGGCAGAAGCAATCACCCTGCCATCAACTGGCTCTCTCCCCTTGTCTCAAACCATACTCCCTAAGCTTCCAAATCAGGGGCTCTTTGGCATATCATCATCAATGAAGAAACATTCTGAGCACAGAGAGAATGCAGCATCAGATCCTTAGGAGAACCAACCAGCTTATTCTGTACCAGTTAAAAACATCTTAAGAAATACGGGTCATACAAAGGCAAGTTACATTGAAGTATGTATGACAAAATGACAAGCTATTTGAGAGTTGCTTTAAAATTACCCAGGGGACGTTGGGAGAAGGGTGGGAGACAAGACTGGCCAACAGATGGGTACCTGAATGTACCCATGTGTCGTCTTTGCTACACATTTATGTTTGAATTCTCCCACGGTGAAAAGCCAAAAGTAAGAAACAGACGAAAGATAGATTTAGCATCAGCAGAATAGCAAACACCTTGCAGCTTTGCTTGTAAATCAGAGTTGTCTGGTGTTATATTTCGAATGAAAACCCACAGCAAATACACAGATTCCAAATCAAAGACTAAACCTTCTCTGCCCTTTGATGAGCGCATCTCTCTTGAGACACAAATTCTCATTTCTAAATGAAATGGCATCCAAAGGTATCCAATCTATCTTTTTTGTTGACCTCTTTAAGACAGGGCTTCTAAATGGATCGACTCTTTCCGACGAGGTGTGTTTTGGTGCTCAAGGAGGCTGAGTGAAAGAGTCAGACCAGGCCATGTATGACGGACTTGGCGAAGTCCTCTCGTGGAGGGTGCTTTTGCTGCCATCATATCCACGCCATCATATCCACGCCATCATACCCACGCCATCATACCCACGCCATCATACCCACGCCATCATGTCCACGCCATCATATCCACCACGCCATCATATCCACGCCATCATATCCATACCAAATGCTTCACGCAGAGGGTCATTGGCAGCAATAGCTGTACACTCTGGTGCTTATGGAACCTTCCACAAGCCTAGTGAATAGGTACATTCTTACCATTTGTGGTCCTAGATTTTACTGGCTGGATTTTGTATGAAACTTGGAGAAAAATGGCTTTCTAAAGTGCAATGCATCAACCTTTCACTTTGATATTCTCTTCTAAATAGGAGGCACTCACCCATCTGGCCACCTGCCCAAGCACAGCCCCATTAAGTTTGACCTCTGGGCTGTCCAGAGTGGTTCTTTTCTACTTTCACCCAGAGTCCTCCTACTGTTCCTAATCAATTTATGAGTAAAAAACAAACAAACAAACAAAACCCCTGAAACCAAACCAAAACAAAACAACCAGGCAGCTAGGGTAAGCCATTTTTTAGCTGTTTCTTATCAGAAAGCTTCTGCTCTTGCTAGAATTTCTTCTGGTCTTCGCAATTAAAAAATCCTTTCTTAAGTGTCCTTTCTTCCTGCTGATGTTTCTGACCCAAAACAAGGTAGAGCGTTGCAATCAACACTTGAAACTCTTTGTTCTTTGGACTCCAGAGTGAGCACTCCAGAAGGAATCCTGTTAAGCAGCAGCAAACTCTGTGTCATAGGTGATTTTTTGCTAGGTCTGCCTACTCAGAGGCAGAAGGATGAAGTTTATAAACCACAGGGAAACCTTCTGACAGAGGAACCAAGGGCTCAAGCCCGAGCAAGCTAATTACTCCATTCTGAAACAGGCCAGCTTGGCCTGAGGCGAAGTTGTGAGCACTTGGCCTCTGTCGGTGCATCACCTAGATTTTCCTTCCTTCCTGATCCTTCTTCTTGCTTTTTTATTATCTATTTCCCTGCCAGGTGCCTAGTATTTCTGTGTTGTTCCATTTTTCCCCACGCTTAAGAATTAATTTATTCTGAAGTATTACGTATTTTGATGTTAATTTCTTACTGTTCTCAGGTGAATTTGAAAGAGAAGAGGCCCAGAGAAATGGATGGTGGAATTTCACTCTGGAAAGGGTGGACTTTTCCTTTTGGAGAACTCCATCAGTGAAAAGTGTCTAGGAGGTGACAGTGAATGGAAAATCTTAGAGACCTGATTTCTAGTCTTTACTCTGTCAATAATTAGCTTGGTGATGACTGCAGAGAATCGACCTACCTGTCTAGACCTCTGTCTTTACTTGTATGAAATGAAACAGTTGGTCTGGAGCTCTAATGTCCCAGAGACTAGCATCACACCTGCCCATAGTAAGTATGCCTCCAAATGGGTGCTGACAGAAAGCAGGGACACTACTTTCAGCTTCACCCTACTATGATAGTCAGGAGATCTTGAAAGCAGCGCTCTACCTATGTGTCTGTCTATGCCTGCCTCTTGACCAATGTCCTTGCAAATTCCACTGGCTTCGTTGAAAGCTTATAGGAGATGAGGTTACATTTTCAGGTAGTTCAAATTCTTATAGAGAAACTTCAAATGGAGCTTGCCTCTGAAAGGCGTAATCTGTGCTTCTAATAGATGGTTTGTTCAAGATTTGTATACAGCACAGGTTAGGTCCATAAAAGAAACAGTTTAGGTGAATTATAGCATATAAAGTAATAAGGAGTGTACAATATAAAGTGATAAAGAAAAACCATATATAAAGCATATCATCCACGGACTGTGTGTTTTAAAGGTTCAGATCTTTCACTGAGAAGTTTGGTGGGTATTCCCACAAGGCAATTTTTTTTTTAAAGATTTTATTTATTTGACAGAGAGAGACACAGTGGGAGAGGGAGAGGGAACACAAGCAGGGGGAGTGGGAGAGGGAGAAGCAGACTTCCCTCTCAGCAGGGAGCCCGATGCAGGGCTCCATCCCAGGACCCTGGGATCATGACCTGAGCCGAAGGCAGATGCTTAATGACTGAACCACCCAGGCACCCCCCACAAGGCATTTCTTAGAAGGGTTGCATTCTCTGGAATATTATAGGAAATATATCAACAATGCCCACTTTCTGTGGATTTTTAGGCACTGGGAATCATGCTGGCTAGAATACATTGTTTTCTTGCACACCATATTCATATTCATTTATTCATTTATTCACTAAGTTCTCATTTGAAGATGTATTAAGTGCCAATTACTCTGAGTTACAGGGACTATAAATATGAAGAAAATACAGTCTGTATTACTGACAGTCTCATAATATAGTTGGATAGGTGGATAGGTAAACATAATTACATAATTGTAATAAGTATTGTGATAGTTACTTTGAAATAATGTGATATAATACTTTGAAATAATATAGAAAGGCAGGAGAAAAAGTACCTTAGTCTTACTAGCTGAAGGGTTAGGAATGACTTTATTGAGGAGGTGGCTTCAGCGGAATGAAGTTCAATTGTAAATATGTAGAGGTAGAGAAAAGCATGAAAATCTCCCTTGCCCCCCACCAAAAAACGGATTTTTTTTTTTTGGAGCAGAATGTAAATTGGGGAGAATATAAGAGGTTAAAACCAAAGTTGTTGGCAGAATTTAGTTTGTGAAGAGACAAGTGAATTGAGATTTTATATATTTCAGTCATTGGGGAGCTATGGAGTCCTTTGAAAGAAAAGATCAGTTAGTCTTTGCCAGTCTTGTAAATCTCAAAACCTATAGGTCATACACACAGGAAAATGGTACTTTGTTAGTGTTAGACATACTCTCGGGCCTGAAAATGTATCTTGGGGCACATCACTTAGGATTTTTGTGAATTAATCAACAAATTTTCATTGCCACGGGCCTTAAGCCTAGAATTGTACTCAAAAATGATTGTTATATAAAGGAAGTTTGTAAAGACATAGCCACTTGACTTGAAATTATTCAAGGAGCCAACATATTGATGAAAATAGAGTAGAGAGGAAAGTTATAACATGTACATAGGGGTTAGATGGCTTGAAACCTACTCTAATACTAAGTGCCTAGTGTGAGAGATCACTGAGGTTTAGAGTAGCAGGATCAGGTATTTGGTGAAAAAGGTAGTTTCTAGCATAATTTTAAAGAATGAAGGGACTTCAAATAACTGAAGGAGAAAGCATTTCATTTTGGAAGATCGGAATGAATTAAGATTTGGACATGCAACTCATAACATTTGGTGGTAAGATTGATCGATCATTTATTTTGTATTAATTAATCAAATCCATACTTTACTCAGATTTCTCTAGTTGTTGTTTTTCTTAATGTCATTTCTCCATTCCAGGATTCCATCCAAAATACCACAAAGTTCTATTTAGTCCTCATATGTTCCTTGGCTCCTCCTGGCTATAAAAGTTTCTCAGATTTTCCTTGTTTTTGATGACCTTGATAGTTTTGAGGAGGATTTATCAGGTCCTTTGTGGAATGAACCTTAATTGGAATTTGTCTGATATTTTTCTCATCATTAGACTGGGGTATGGGTAGGGGTTTTTGAAAGGCAAACCATAGAGATAAAGTAATACTGCCTTTCTCTTTTTAAACAAGTTTTTATTTTATTTACTAGGTGCTCATCACAAGTGCACTCCTTAATCCCCATCACCTATTCACCCAACCCCCCCACCGCTTGCACCTCAGGTAATCATCAGTTTGTTCTCTATACTTAAGAGTCTGTTGGGAGCCTGAATGGCTCAGTCAGTTAAGCATCTGCCTTTGGATCAGATCATGATCCCAGGGTCCTGGGATGGAGTTCTGCTTCAGGCTCCAGCAAGGAGCCTACCTTTTCCTCTGCCTACAGCTCTCCCTGCTTCTGCTCTCTCTCTCTCTCTGACAAATAAATAAATAAAATCTTAAAAAAAGTCTGTTTCTTGGTCTTCCTTTCTCCACCACCCCCGACCATATTCATTTGTTTTGTTTTTTAAATTCCACATGTGAATGAAATCATATGGTATTTGTCTTTCTCTGACTGATGTATATCACTTAGCATTATGCTCTCTAGCTCTATTCATGTCATTGAAAATGGCAAGATTTCATTCCTTTTTATGGCTGAATAATATTCCATTGTGTATATATACCACCTCTCCTTTATCCATTCATAAATGGATGGACACTTGGGCTAGTTCCATAACTTGGTTACTGTGCATAATGCTGTTATAAACATAGGGGCACATGTATCCCTTTGAAATAGTGTTTTTGTATTATTTGGGTAAATACCCAGCAGTGCAATTGCTGGATCATAGAGTAATTCTATTTTTTATTTTTTGAGGAACTCCATACTGTTTTCCATCATGGCTATACCAGTTTGTGTTCCCACCCACAGTGCATGAGTATTCCTTTTTCTCCACATCCTGGTCAACACCAGTTGTTTCTTGTGTTGTTGATTTTCATCATCCTGATAGGTGTGAGGTGATAGCTTACTGTAGTTTTGATTTGCATTTCTCTTATGATAACTGATGATGAGCATCTTTTCATGTGTCTGTTGACCATCTGTATATCTTCTTTGGAGAAATGTCTGTTCATGTGTTCTGCCCATTTTTTAATTGGATTATTTTTGGGGGTGTTGAGTTTTGTAAATTCTTTATTTTGGATATTAACCCTTTATTAGATATGTCATTTGCAAATATCTTCTCCCGTTCTGTAGGTTGCCTTTTAATTTTGTTGATTATTTCCTTTGCTGTGCAGAAGCTTTTTATTTTGATATAGTTCCAGTAGTTTATTTTTGCTTTTGTTTCCCTTGCTTCAGGACACATATCTAATAACTTGCTATAGCTGATATCAAGTAAGTTACTGTGTACTATTCTAGGATTTTTATGGTTTTAGGTCTCATATTTAGGCTTTAATCCACTTGGAACTTATTTTTGTGTATGTTGTAAGAAAGTGGTCCGGTTTCATTCTTTTGCATGTTGCTGTCCAGTTTTCCCAATACCATTTGTTGAAGAGACTGTGTTTTTCCCATGGGATATTTTTCCTGCTTTATTGAAGATTATTTGACCATATCATTGTGGGTCTACTTATGGGTTTTCTATTCTATTTAATGATCTATGTGTCTATTTCTGTGTCAGTACCATTCTGTTTTGATTACTGTAGCTTTGTGATATAACTTGAATTCCAGAATTGTGATGCCTCCAGCTCTGCTTTTCTTTTTCAACATTGCTTTGGTTATTTGGAGTCATTTGTGGATTTCCAGGTTGACCCATTGTTTAATAGCATGTTATTTAACCTCCATGTATTTGTGATCTTTCCAGATTTTTCTCTTTTGGTAGACTTCTAGTTTCGTAGTGTTGTGGTCAGAAAAGATATCTGCTATGACATTGATCTTCATGAATTTGTTGAGGCTAGTTTTGTGGCCTACCTGTGATCTATTCTGGAGAATGCTCCACACGCACTTAAAAAGAATGTGTATTGTGCTGTTTAGGATGAAATGTAATGAATATACCCAGTCAGCCTATCTGGTCCAGTGTGTCATTCAAAGCCATTGCTTCCTTGTTGATTTTCTGTTTAGATGATCCATCTATTGATGTAACTGGACTGTTAAAGTCCTCTACTATTATTGTATTATTATTAATTAGTTCCATTTTGTTTGTTATTAACTCTTTTATGTATTTGGGTGCTCCCATGTTGGGTGCACAAATATTTACAATTGTTATATCTTCTTGTTAGAGTATCCCCTTTATTATTATATAGTATTCTTCTTTGTCTCTTCTTACAGTCTTTGTTTTAAAGTCTATTTTGTTTGGTAGAAATATTGCTCCTCTGGGCTTTCTTTTGACATCAATTTGCATGATAATGTTTCTCCATCCCCTCATTTTCTTTTTTTTTTCAATTTTTATTTTATTTTATTTTTTATTTTATTATTATATTATGTTAGTCACCATACAGTACATCCCCGGATTCTGATGCAAAGTTCGATGCTTCATTAGTTGTGTATGACACCCAATGCACCATGCAATACGTGCTCTCCTTACTACCCATCACCAGTCTATCCCATTCCCCCACCCCCCTCCCCTCTGAAGTCTTCAGTTTGTTTCTCATAGTCCATAGTCTCTCATGTTTCATTCCCCCTTCTGATTGCCCCCCCTTTCTATTTCCCTTTCTTCCCCTACTGTTCATCCTAGATCTTATGNTCCTAGTTCTTATGTTCCATAGATGAGAGAAATCATATGATAATTGTCTTTCTCTGCTTGACTTATTTCACTTAGCATTATCTCCTCCAGTGCCGTCCATGTTGCAGCAAATGTTGAGAATTCGTTCTTTCTGATGGCTGAGTAATATTCCATTGTATATATGGACCACAGCTTCTTAATCCAGTCATCTGTTGAAGGGCATCTCGGCTCCTTCCATGATTTGGCTATTGTGGACAATGCAGCTATGAACATTGGGGTGCATATGGCCCTTCTCTTTACTACGTCTGTATCTTTGGGGTAAACACCCAGTAGTGCAATGGCTGGGTCATAGGGTAGTTCAATTTTTAACTTTTTAAGGGACCTCCACACTGTTTTCCAGAGTGGCTGTACCAACTTGCATTCCCACCAACAATGTAGGAGGGATCCCCTTTCTCCACATCCTCTCCAACAATTGTTGTTTCTTGCCTTGTCTATCTTTGCCATTCTAACTGGCGTAAGGTGGTATCTCAGTGTGGTTTTGATTTGAATTTCCCTGATGGCTAATGATTTTGAACATTTTTTCATGTGTCTGTTAGCCATTTGTATGTCTTCATTGGAAAAGTGTCTGTTCATATCTTCTGCCCATTTTATGATTTGTTTATTTGTTTCTCGTGTATTGAGTTTGAGAAGTTCTTTGTAGATCTTGGATACCAGTCCTTTATCTGTAGAGTCCTTTGCAAATATATTCTCCCATTCCGTGGACTGTCTCTTAGTTTTTTTGACTCTTTCCTTGGCTGTGCAGAAGGTTNCCTTGGCTGTGCAGAAGCTCTTTATCCTGATAAAGTCCCATAAGTTATTTTATCTTTTGTTTCTCTTGCCTTTGGAGATGTGTCGTGAAAAAGGTTGCTCTGGCCGATGTCATAGAAGTTGTTGCCTATGTTCTCTTCTAGAATTTTGATGGATTCCTGTCTCACATTGAGGTCTTTCATCCATTTGGCTCCATCCCCTCATTTTCAATCTGTAGGTGTCTTTAGGTCTAAAATGAGTCTCTTGTAGGCAACATATAGATGGGTCTTGTTTTTTTATTCATTCTGTCACCCTATGTCTTTTGATTGGAGATTTTAGTATATTTACATTCAAAGCAATTATTGATAGATATGTATTTATTGCCATTTTATTACTTGTTTTGTGTCATTTCTAAAGATTCTTCCGATCCTTTCTTGTCTTTCTCTCTTCCATGGTTTTCTGGTTTTCTTTAGTGATCTATCTGGATTTCTTTCTCTTTATTTTCTTTGCATATTTTTGAGTGGTTTTTGATTTGTCATTGTACATAACATCTTCTGCATATAGCAGTCTATATTAAGTTGATGGTCATTTAAGTTTTAACCCATTCTTTACTCCTCTTCTCCCATGTTTTAGGTGTATGATGTCATATTTTACATTTTTTTATTTTGTGAGTTCCTTGACTGACACTTTATCAGAAATATTCATTTTTACTGCTTTTGTGTTTTCTACCTTCATACCGTCCTTCTTAGTCTTTCCACTCAAAGGTCCCCTTCAATATTACTCGTGGGCCTGGTTTAGTAATCATGAATCATGAACTCCTTTACTTTTTGTTTGTCTAGGAAACTCTTTACCTCTGCTTTTATTCTGAATGATAGCCTTGCTGGATAGAGTATTCTTGGCTGCAAGTTTTTCCCATTCAGCTCTTTCAATATATGAGGGCACTCCTTTCTGGCTTGGAAAATTTCTGCTGAAAAATCTGCTAATAGCCTTATAGGGTTTCCCTTATATGTAACTTTCTTTTCTCTTGCTGCTTTTAGGATTCTTTTCTTTATTGCTATATTTTGCTAATTTAGTTATAATATGTCTTGGTTTGGCCTGCTTTTGTTGATTTTGATGGGTGTTCTCTGTGCTTTCTGGATCTGGATATCTGTTTCTTTCCCCAGATTAGGGAAATTTTCAGCTATTATGCTTTCAAATATATTTTCTTCCCCCTTTTCTCTCTCTTTCTCTTCTGGGACTCCTACAATTCAAATGTTATTATGTTTGATGGAGTTCCCTAAGTCCATTCTCATTTTGCATAGTTCTTTTTTCTCTGTTTAGCCTAATTACTTTCCATTATTTTGTCTTCTAGGCCATTAATTTGTCCCTCTGCTTCTTCCAGTTTGCTGTTCATTCATCAACTGTGTTTCTAATTTCATTTGTTGAGCACTTTATCTCTCCTATGTTATTGCTATCTCTGTGTTAATGGTCTCACTGATGTCCTCCACTCCTTTCTCGATTCCAGGAAGTATCTTTATGATCATTGCTTTAAATTCTCCATCAGGCATGTTACTTATATCTATTTTGTTTACATCTCTTGCTGTGGCCGCATTCTGTTCTTTCTTTTGGGACAAATTGCTCTGTCTTCTCATTTTGCCTAAGGCTCTGTGCCTGTTTCTCTGTGTCAGGAAAGTCAGCTACATCCCCTGTTCTTGAGGCTAATGGCTTTACGAAGAAGAGGTCCTATAGTGCCCTGCAGTGTAGTGTCCCCTGTTCTTCAGGGCCTGGAACTTCCAGAAGGGTCTCTAATGTGTGCTGCAGGTGCTCTGTTATTGTGTCCTTGCTGCTTTATCTTTCAGGCCAGTTGTCTGCAGAGGCTCTCTTTGCCTGTTGTATGCAGTGTTTGGTCTCTGTCCTAAATGTAGTGCATTAGTTAAAATCTAGGTTTGCTCTGGTGTGCTTGTGAGATGAGACCTGTTGCCACTGCCACAGGAACCAAGGCCTTGCCAAAATCCCAGATTGGAAGACGTGGTGTTTCAAGGGTTTGGACTGGCCTTCTGTGTAAGGGGGCTGGCCACACTGGGACTGAGGTAAGGGTGAATGGGTGGGGCCGTTCCACTGGAGCAGAGGAGTGGGCTTGGTGTAAGCAAGATAGGTAGCAAATGTCAGTGCTGTGCTGGTTACTGCAGTTGTCCCTGTGCTTATGCTGAGGGACAGGGGAGGGAAATGGCACTTGGCAGTTACTTTGTTCCTGGAGGGATTTTTCTGTGAAATCTGCCTCTCTGGCTCATACTCCAAGAAGAGTAAATAACCTCCCCACTGTGTGCCCTAGGTACTCTTCAGATCACTATTGCCATGCTATATGACCAAGGGCTGTTTTCTTGTCTTCTCTCCAAGAGCAGCCCCAATGTCTTCTGAATTCTCCCAGAACTGAGGATGCTGACCATCCAAACTCTAGGCTTTAAGTCCCTCTGGTTGCAAGAATTCATGAAATTCAGGCTCTCTTGCTTTCCAAGCCAATTGTTATGGGGATTTGTTTTCCCTTTGTGCTCCCTTGTGTGCTAGTCTGTCTCTTGCCCTTATCCATGAGTGTGGCTCCTTCCCCACTACAGCAGCATCTGTACAAAAACAATCTGTTTCTTTTGCAAGCCACGTCTCTGTACTTCCTACCTTCCTCAATATGGCCTCTTATTTACTTTGAGTTGTGGTTTGTTCTTCCAGTCTTCAGACTGATTTCTGGGGTATTTTGGATGCCAAGATAGTTATCTAGTTGGGGCAAGGTGAGCCTAGGGCCCTCCTACACTGTGGTAATCTTTGCTTTGTCTAATTGATAAAGTGCCATTTTAATCACATCATATCAAGGGTACTTACAAGCAACGCGGCATTACTGTTGACGTGAGCCTTGGTCACCCAGGTGAAGTAGTGTTTGTCAGATTTCTCCTCTGTAAAGTTACTGCCCACCCCATACTGTACTCTTTGAAAAGAAGTCACCATATGCAACCGAAATATAAGGAGGGGGAAATTATGTTCTATCTCCTTGAACATACAGTATGTACATAAATTATTTGGAATTCTTTTGTTTTATGGATTTATTCAACCTACCATTTATTTATCTCAGTATGCACTCATGGATGTTTATTTTATACTTTGGGTTATAATACTGTTTCATTTATTTTATTGCTCAAATTGTTCCAGCTTTGGCCATTATGAGTTCTTTCAGATGGCGATGATATCCTTTTGACACACCCCTTCATGTGTTTTGGGTTTTTTGGTTCGTTCATGTATTTTTAGTAATTCCTTACTTCTGGGCACTTCAGGATACTCTGGGTTCATATTATCTGTCACCTAACCTATCTCTAGACTCAGCCATTTCTCCAAGTTGCCCTCATTCCTTTTATTGGAGAATGGTATTAGAAACCAAGGTCTAGAGACTAGGAGTGTTTGTTGCTGGTGGTGTGCCTTTGCTTCCAGGTCCTCTTGGCTGACAGAACAAGGTAATATATGTGTGTATGCTAACCTATGTATTGACAGACCATAGCTAAGAATATTTCTTCATGTAACAAATCTGTATCCATATTAACCTAAATATCAGTGCATACTGGTATCTCCAACTAAAATCCACTTTCACATGGATCATTCTAGTCTCTTCCCCTTCCTTATCTGTCTGTGACTTAACCAAAGAGCGAGAAACCTGGTTCTTACTATTCATTGTCCATTTACTTATCTGTTCAATTCTAGTATTCAAGAAGAGGTATCAATGATTAATCTATACCCTCATGGGACAATTTCATCAACTAGACTACAATTCTTATGTATAGCTTCTTTTGCCTTTAGTTTGACATATTCTACTCATTTCCAAAGTTACTTACATCAGCAATTTTCCCCATCCCCTAGAGTGAGGTTGTTTCATACATTTGTAATAGAGTTAGATTGTTTTGTCACATTCTGCATTCCATCTTGGGATTCTCCTGACCTCCTACATGTTGCTTATTTAATTTGCATACATTAAGGTCTGTACGGTTCTATGAGTTTTGACAGTTGCATATTGTCATGTATTCACCATTACAATATCACACGGAATAGTTTCAGCCCCCTAAAAAGTCCCTTGTGCTTCATTTATTTAGCCTCCTTTGCCCTTTCCCCAAATCCCCAGAACTACTGATCTTTTCATTGTTTTGTCCTCTTTTATTGGTTTGGCTTTTCTAGAATGTCATATAATTAGAATCATACACCATATAGCCTTTTCATACTGACTTCTTTCACTTAAACAGTGTGTACTTAAGATTTATTCATCTCTTTCTGTGGCTTGCTAGCTCATTTATTATCACTGAATAACGTTCAATTGTGCAGGTATACCACAGTTTGCTTATCTATTCACATATGGAAGCACATTCGCTTGCTTCCAGATTTTGGTAATTATAAATAAAGCTGCTATAAACATTCAAGTGCAGGTTTTAGTGTGGACATAAGTTTTCACATCAGTTAGGTAAATATCTAATAGCATGATTGCTGGATCATATGATAAGGCTACGTTTAGCTTTGTAAGAAATTGCCAAAATATCTCCCAAAGTGACTGTACCATTTTGCATTTATGCTAGTAGCAAATTTGAGAGTTACTATGAATTACTATTACTGCACATCCTTGCCAGAGTTTGGTGTTGTCCTTTTTTTTCTTTAGCCATTTTGGTAGGCTTTAGTGGTATCTCATTTGTTGTTTTCACTCGCAATTTCTTAACAAAAATGATGATGAACATCTTTTCATATGTTTATTTGCCATCTGTATATCTTCTTTGGTGATGTGTTTGCTCAGGACTTTTGCCCATTTTTAATTGGGTTGTTTGTTTTCTTACTGTTGAGATTTAAGTGTTCTTTGTATATTTTGGATATAAGTCCTTTGTCAGATATGTGTTTTGCAAATATTTTCTCCCAGTCTGTGGCTCATCTTTCCATTCTCCTAACAGTATCTTTCACACAGCATAAGTTTTGTTTTTGTTTTTGTTTTTAATTTTTATAAAGTCCTACTTACTTTTTTCTTCAATCTCACTTTTGGTGTACACCACCAAAACTCATCAGCAAGCCTAAGGTCACCTGAATTTTCTCCTTTTCTTCTTGAGGTTATATAGTTTGAATTTTACATTTAGGTCTATGATCTATTTTGAGTTAATTTTTGAAAGGTGTAAGATCTTTCTCTAGTCCCTCTCCTTCCCTCCCTCTCTCTCTTTTTTCTAATTTGGGCATCCACTTGTTCCAGCACTATTTGTTGAAAAGACTATTCTTTCTCCACTGACTTATCCATGCTCCTTTGTTAAACATTAGTTGACTACATATGGATGGGTCTCTATTCTGTTCTATTGACCTGTGTGTCTATTCTTTCACCAATACTACACCGTGTTGATTACTGTGGCTTTGTATTAAGTCTTGGAAATCAAGGTAATGTGAGTTCTCCAACTATGTTCTTCTTCGTCAGTATTGTGCTGGCTACTCTAGGTCTTTTGCCTTTCCATATAAGTTTAAAATCAGCTCATGTTAATATCTACAAAATACCTTACAGGGATTTTGATTAGGATTACATTTAATCTTTGCATCAAGTTGGGAAAAATCAACATCCTAATAATATTGAGTCTTCCAATTCATGGACACAAAATATGTCTCCAATTATTCAGATAATTTTGGATTTGCATCAGAGTTTTAGAGTTTTCCACATAGATCCTCCATATATTTTGTTAGTTTATACTTAATTTTTTGTGTGCTTTATAAATGATATTTTTCATTTTATTTTAAATTTTAATGGTTTATTGGTGGCATATGGTAAAGCAATTGATGTTAGTATACAAGCATTCTATCCTGCAACCTTGCTATACTTGGTGTTGATTCAGGGGTATATTTGTCGATTCCTTGGGATTTTCTACATAGACAATCCTATCATCTGGGAAAAACGAAAGTTTTACTTCTTTATCAATCTATCACTATATTTTATTTCTTTTTATTTCTTATTTCTCTGATTGCAGTAACTACACCTCCCAGTACTATGCTGAATAAAAACAAGAGAGAACATTATTGCCTTGTTACTGATCTTAGCCAGAAAGGCAACTAGTACCTCACTATTAAGTGTAATGTTAGCTGTAGGGGTGTGTGTGTGTGTGTGTGTGTGTGTGTGTGTGTGTGTGTGTATTCTTCAACAAGTTGAGGAAATTCCCTCCTGAGAGTTTTTATCATGAATGTGTGTGGTGGTAAATAGGGGAGAGAACGCATTTTATAATCTTCTAATTTAATCTTGTTTTCAAGAGCCTGGGTCTCTGGTTTGTAACTTTCACAAGTATTTCTCCATTTTTATAGCTCTGTTCTTCTTTTAGATGAAACAGGAAAGCTAGAGGGCCAGAAGTGGCAGCAATGTTCTTCACTCATGTCAGAGAAGGTTTTAGTTAGATCTTTTTTTTTCCTGAAGAGGTGGTCTTTGTTATGGATAACACTCTTAGGGGTATTTCACAGTGACTAGTTTCCTCCTGGCTCTATAAGAGAATCTTTCTTAGATCCTCACTTTGGGAAACTAGTTGATTCCTGGAGGTAAAACCCACAAAAGTCTGGGGACTCCTTTAAGACTGCAGCTCTCAGGAATATTTTACTTTATGTGTTCCTATGAGGTTTTGACTCCAGAAACCTTTGCTTTAGGTATGAGCAGAGACTCCCTTGATTTCCCTCTCTTTTTGGATTTCAGGCTGGAAATTTGTCCTGCAAACGTACTCTGACAGGTCCAAGAAAATTCATGGTTTTTTAGTTTGTTCAGTTTTTTTCTTGTTGTAAAGACAGGAGTGACAACTTCCATGCCTTTTACATGTTCACACTGAAACCGGAAGTGAACACATTGCTTTTTATCTCTAATTTAGAAACCCAGAAACTTTAGGACCTAGTCTGTATTCTATGGATCATGATGTATTCTATTTGCTCTGCAAGTTTATGTTGGTCACGGAAGCAGAGAAACATTTACCCCTGGAGCAAATAAGGTAATTTCAGATCAACTGAAAATATAATGAATGAAAGCAGGACAGGTAACAAAAATGAATTATCAATCTTTGCCTACACAAAACCCTTTGGGAAAAAAAAAGGCCTAGGGCAACATTTTTCTAGATGGGGCATTTGAGGGCATAGAATCATTTATTGCAGGTATTGATTGAGTGCCTATTATATGCTAAGCTCTATGGGAGGAGCGAGGACTATGAGAATAGGTAAGATGGATGTACTCATCCTACATGTTGAGTTTAAAGTTCAGGGAAGGATATACAATTATGGTATATTTAATAGTATGATTGGAGGACAATCTTCCAGGCAAGAGGAAAAAACCTAAGTAAACCCTGGGGATAAAAGAGAACAAGAACTGAAAAGAAACAAAGAATCTCAGGATGAAAGGAGGCTGGAATCTGTTCAAGTGAGAATCAGAGTAGGAAACACACAGCATATTCAAAAGGTACAACTGAAGATAATTATAGTGAGGAACTGTTTTCAAAGATGTTGACAAGCTTAATGAAGACTATCAGGAGTTGATGAAGTCATCCCACCCCATCGAAAGGGCCATGGGAAGGAAGGGTTACCAAACCTAGGGGAGAGATATAACTGTAGAAGAGGGCTGCTAGAAAGGAGATGTGACCCCCAGTCAGGGAATGTAACTTCTATCAATACCTGGCCTTACAGGAAAAGATGCAGGGGCATCAAACCTCTGCCCTATGATGTCCCATAGTTGCCTATCATTGGCTGAATCCAAACAGAGGCATGGAGGTTAAGGCAGTCCATACGGTTTAGGCTTCTTGAGCAACAAATGGAACAAAAGATGGAGAGTGTAACTGTAGGGATAAATATGGTGGCAATGACAGTATGTAGCATAGTCCATTCTTATTTCTTTTCTTTTCTTTTTTTTTTTTAAAGATTTTATTTATTTATTTGACAGAGGTACAGACAGCCAGCGAGAGAGGGAACACAAGCAGGGGGAGTGGGAGAGGAAGAAGCAGGCTCNAAACAGAGGCATGGAGGTTAAGGCAGTCCATACGGTTTAGGCTTCTTGAGCAACAAATGGAACAAAAGATGGAGAGTGTAACTGTAGGGATAAATATGGTGGCAATGACAGTATGTAGCATAGTCCATTCTTATTTCTTTACCTAGGTTACAATGTGTATCTTTTTAAAGTCCCATCAGTCATCATTTCATCAGAGAATGTGTAATTTTAGTCATAGTTCCATATGAAGCCCAAAACATTCACCCTTACTAATACGCTCTGTATTATTAAAAAAAAGGGGGGGGAATGAGGAGTTGTCAAACAAGGAGTTAATTAAAATAACATACAGATGCGACAGCCTCCACTTCTATAGCTGCTCATAAGACCTGCATTAAAAGTCAGAGTTTCCTTTTTTCTCCCACTAATTCCATGATCCCCTTGCTCTCTGTCAGCATGTCCTTTGGACAGCATTTTTTACCAGGTGGGATGAAACAAATCATAATGTTTGGGTCCTTGGCAGTCCTGATCTTATCGCTTTGCCTCAGTTTTCTTTTGATTAGTATGATTACTTAAAAGGCCATCTTCTAGATTTCAGTGATAAGTCCTTGAGATATCTCATTCTTTCTTAGTAAACTGGATGAATCATCTCAGCCAGTAGAGTGATTACTTTTTCTACCTGTTGGTTAAGCAGCGTGAGGATCCTCAAATGGCTAGGAGGCAGTCTCAGCTTTAAAATTTAACAGAAACGTGACCACATTCCCCAAAAGAATCACTTCTTTCTTAGGTACTAAAAGCTCCAAACACACTGTCCTTAAGCTAATGGGGAAGGGCAAGAGGAATTCCTTAAGTGTTAGGTATTAAACTGACCTCTTCCATTGGCATTCCTTGATGCCAGGACCAATTCACATTGACTTCAGGTAGACAAAACTATATGTTGCCCACACGTGAAAGAAATATGCAACATCTTGTAGGACAACACTCTAACCTTAGATCCTATTAGGAACAAATTACTGCCTATTCTGTGATGGAGACAGATCCACTGTAATTAATCTGCAACCAGATAGATGGCTGCTTTTTCTAGGTACTAATGCGACTGTACCAAGGCTTAGTGTTGGCTTCTGCTGATGGCAGAATGGGAACTCAGCACTGGCACAATATGAGCAACCTTAGTCAAGCAAAGTTCATGTTGTTGAGCTCAAGATAAACCTCCATCTTCATTACCATGACCACTTTTAAAATTGGTGCCTTGAGCAAAAATTGGGGTGGTTAGGAAAAGAGGCAGACTGACATTTAGCAAATATGTCATCTTGTCCACCTTCTCTGCAATGGATGCCTTCCGATAGATATTTACGGTATCTCTACATTCTCTTCCCATTCTAAGAAACCCAACTACATACCTCTCCCCAAGTTTTCCATATTATCAATTTTTCAATCTTATTCCAAGTCCTTGATCACTAAAACTATTAGGCACTCTCTGACAATCAACATTTATCTGTACCTCTGATCATATTTTCTTCAATGAAAATGGGCTTGATTTTTCTTCTAGGCATTCTTTATACCAGGAAGATTTCCTCTCAGCATTGATTTTCAGAACCTACCTTCAGTAGGGCTGTAATGTAGCAACTACCTACTTCTAGGTGGTACCAACAGAGTGTTCATTCATGCCTACCCATAAATCAGGCTTGATCATATGCGTGAGTTGAGGGAGATGTGGCAACAGAAGAGAAGTAGGTGCTAAAAGAATCTGATCCACTGGCTCATAAACTTTGTAACTTTTGGACCTTCTTATATATACTATTTCTATTTTCCACTTCAAAATGGGTTCACCATCTGATTTTATGATTCAGTGTATCAGGTAACACTCAGTTCTTTTTTTTAAATTTTATTCTGTGAATTTGTATGCCCTATATTTTTTTGGGGGGAGGTACTTTTTAAGTTTTTATTTTAATTCCAGTTGGTTAACATACAGTGTAATATTAGTTCCAGGTGTACACTATAGTGATTTCACACTTCCATACAACACCCAGTGCTCATCAAGTGCACTCCTTAATCCCCATTACCTATTCAACACCTCCCTCCACTCCCCTCCTCTCAGGCAACCATCAATTTGTTCTCTACAATTGAGTCTGTTTCTTGACTGGGGTGTGTGTGTCGCTCTTTTTTTTTTTTTTTCTCTTTTGCTCATTTGTTTCTTAAATTTTGCATATGGGTGAAATCATATGGTATCTTTCTCTGATTGAGTTATTTTGCTTGACATTATACTCTTTAGCTCCATCCATGTCATTGCAAATGGTAAGATTTCATTCTTTTATGTGGCTGAATAATGTTTCATTGTTTATATATATACCACCTCTTCTTTATCCATTCATCAATTGATGGACACTTGGGCTGCCTCCATATCTAGGCTATTGTAAATAATGCTGCTATAAACACAGGGGTACCTATATCCTTTGGAATTAGTGTTTTGTTATTTTTTGGGTGAATACACAGTAGTGTAATTGCTGGATCATAGGGTAGTTCTATTTTTAATATTTTGAGGAACCTCCATACTGTTTTCTACGGTGGCCACACCAGTTTGCATTCCCACCAACAGTTCACAAGTGTTCCTTTTTCCCCACATCCTCATCAACAGCTGTTGTCTCTTGAGATAACACCCAGTTCTTGAACAGCATTTCAGGGGACTCTCCATGTCCCATTGTTAGGAGTTCAGTCTCTGCCAGAGTCAAGTAGTAATCTAGTAGCTGCTCTTCATAAGAAGATATATCTATGGACTCTGAGAAACAAACTGAGGGCTTCGGAGGGGAGGGGGGTGGGGGAGTGGGATAGACTGGTGATGGGTAGTAAGGAGGGCACGTATTGCACGGTGCACTGGCTGTTATATGCAACGAATGAATCATAGAACTTTACATCAGAAACTAGGGATGTACTGTATGGTGACTATCATAATATAATAAAAAATATTAAAAAAAAGAAGATATATCTACACGAACAAATACTGCCTTACTCAAAAAGGCTAGGGAGATAAGCCACAGACTCTGAAAGTCATCTCCATGTTCCACAAATAGCTTCTAACACTATTAGGTCTACTGGGTCATAAGATTGAAGTAACAGAACAACTTACGTCATAGCCTGATCTTGTTGCAGGATCTCCTCTTCCTCCAGACCCCATTCAAAACAGGTAGAATATTAGGTTACCTAGGAAATTGGATAGCACAAAACATTCAAATTAGCCTATGTTGTCTTCCAGAATCCAAAGAGGCCCCCCAAAATTTTGTGCCTCTTTGTGTTGGATGGGTAATACAGGGGCAGAAAATTGTCTCCTACTTTAAAAGTCTGTGGGGTGTTTTGTTTCGTTTTGTTTTGTCAAGCCTGCTGTCAGTGGACCATTAGAAACTTCACCAATGTGGCAGGCTTTGCACTTTCATTGGGTTTATCTCTCATCTCTTGATACGAATGTGTCTTACTTAAGCATATAGGATAATGGCAAGAAATAACCAAGACAAATGAGGAAAATTATCCTTAATGTAATGGACCAGAGTAGTCTCCAATGGGATATCATGATCTTGAAGGTTCACCAGAAAACTGACTGGGAGTTGACTTATCTCTAAGCGTAGATAGTGCAGATGAACTGCAGTTTTTGCTTCCTTAAGGCAAACTGCTTCTGATTATCTTTGCTGATATGGACTAAAAAGAAAGCATTTATTCAGTCAATATCTGCATATCAAGTATGAGGAGCCAGTTGATTTATGTTAGGAGATCCTACTTCTGGAACTATAGCCATGATAGGCATCACCATCTGATTAAATTTATAACAATCTATGGTCATTCTCCAAGCTGCATGTGGGTTTTGTACCTGGCAAACAGGTGAGTTTAATGAAGCCAAAAATCACCTGCTCTTAAATCTTTGAAGCCCTTAATGGCGGCACTAGTTGCTGTAATATTCTCAGTGAAAGGATAATGCTTTGGGGTTACTATCCTAGAGAATGGTGGCAATTTCTAGAGTCCTGGGCTTCTAAGTTCTGGCTTTATTTATCAAAAAGTCATGCATGCCCAGGACTGCATATAATATGATTCACCAAGGCTGTTAGAGCCGGTCTAAGTGGTAAGCTTAAACAGACCTTTACAGTGATATTAGCCAACTTTGAAGTGAAAAGTTAAAAGACTAAGAGAAAGGAAAAGATTTTTGAGGTCAAGGTCCAAAAGAATGATATATAACCATTGGGGTGTTGTTAGACAAATAGACCAGATTGCCTTGAGACATTCTTAATGTTTCAGTTGGGAGGGAAAAAAATGAAGCATGAAACATAAATACAATCCATTTACCAGCAATGGATGTTTTCAAGGGTGACTTTTTGCTTGTTTGAATTTTTAGCATAGCCAGAAGTATTGTTCTTTTCCCAGACACTACCTCTTTCTGAAATTAGTAATGGAATAGATACTGTATTTTTATTTGTACAGAATAAAATTGTTCATCTCAAAGTCAGTGGGAAGTGTGAGAGTCTTGTCTTAAAGCGTGGGCATTCATGCTTATTTTATAAAACATTAAAGAGGCAAGTGTGCACCTGGAGGATAATTTGAAGGACGGCACATTTCTCCATCTGATAATCCTATGCAGCTGCTCCCAGAAAGATCTGGGCAATGCTTCCAATATTGTTTTATCAAAACTTGTCTATATGTGGTGTTCTTTGGATGTCTATAATAAATTCAATCAAGACTACTAATTTTATCTCTTTATCCACGAAAATTTGCTTTGTGGACATAAATTTGTCCTTTCAAATAATACTGGTTTAAGTTATCTAATGATATCAACATACTTTATTTTTTTAATGATTTTCCATTCTTCCTTGTATAATCTGGGATCTTGATAAGCCAGTAAGTTATTGTGTTTCCAGGAAAACAAAGTTGGGGTATGTTAACATTCTCTCCAGTTTCAATACTTTGTCTTGAAGACAATGAACTGTCATTAACTAACTCTTGGACCCCGATACAGAAGATAGACATGCTGTCAAAATACAGGTTATGAACTTTGCCTGTTGATATGAGGAATATATATTTATTTAAAAATATTAAATGTTTAATATGTGTGAATACATTGACAAATATAAGAACGTTGGTTTCTTCCCCCAATAAGTTTTTATGTAAAATGTAAAAGAAATAAAGTATTGCAAATAAAATTAATGAAATGCAGTTGTATTTGAGAACTTATAATACAGGAATTTGACCTAGTAGGATGTCAGGAAAGGCTTTCCTGATGAAGTGAGTTTTAAGCTGAAACCTGCAACATGAGTAAGATTAGTGAAGTGAAAGGTGTGTGTGTCATGCGCACACAGTCCAGTAAGTGTGTATAGGGAAGAATGTATTTCAGAGAGAGGGACATGATGTGAAAAAAAAAAAAACCCTGTGAAATAGAAAATAGCAAAATACACATTAGAGAAATTCAAAGAAGGGATAGTGGAAGCATAGAGAGCAAGGGAGAGCATGCTTTAAATAAGAACAGAACTATTACACAGGGCCTTGAAATCAATTTAAGAACTTTTGAGTGAATCGGATTGAATTCTGAAACCAATGGAGAGCCTTTAAGCATGTTAAGCATGAAACTTGACATAATCAGATTTGTGGTTTGGAAAGATCGTGCTGGCTTCCTGGTGAGAAAACACTGTATTTTCTACGGAAAGAGCAAATCATTAATAGAGAAACCAAAGTGAGCCAACAGGAAGTGGTGGTCCAGTTCAGAATGGAAGAGTTCTTAGTGAATGCTGGTAGTTTTAATGTGAGTGAGGGGAGTGGAGTGGTAGGACTGAAAACTCAGTGGGTAGGAGTAGAGGTAGGAGTACAAATAAAAGAGTCTATGGAGATGTTGGAATAATTCTGGCATTTTATCTAATTTTAAATATTGATAATTATGTCCTTTTAAATGAACCACTGTCTTCCTTCTTTTAATTAATAGTTATTGAGCATGTTCTTTGTTCAAATACTGTGGGGGTTGCTGAAGGACCCTTATGTATCTTAAACAACATGTAGAGGTAGAAAGCCTCAATTTCTTCTTGCAACAGTGTGGGTATGGTTAGGAAAATGAAGCTATTCCTCGAATAAAGTTTTTCAAAATAGGAGTTATTGTTTATACCTGATTTGGGCAATGACGTTCTGGGAAGNTTCTTGCAACAGTGTGGGTATGGTTAGGAAAATGAAGCTATTCCTCGAATAAAGTTTTTCAAAATAGGAGTTGTTTATACCTGATTTGGGCAATGACGTTCTGGGAAGCAACAGTTAGAAGATTAGAGATGATAGGAAGAAGATTGCAGTTAGAAGAGTTCCTGAAAATTTCAGCCTGAAACACTAAAGTGGGCGTTTTTCAAAAGTACTTTGATAAACCACTGCGAAATTTTAAGTCTTTGGGAAAGATCCCACCATTTTCCCAGTTTACCATAGTAAAGAGATAGCTCTCAGAGAAGTCTATAAAGCCACTAGGTTTACTCACAAAGACCTCCGAAGGATAATGACCTCTCTTACATTCTGTCTTCTAAATGTCACACAAATTACTTTCATAGGTAAACTTTCTCCAAGAACCATATAGGAAAAGAATATCTTAGAAATGTAGTTCCTGGCTTCAACCCTGCATTATATAGGAGACCTTACATGGGGGTTGATTAGCACAGCTCATCCACAAAGCTGACTCCAAGGTGGAGTTAAATGCACAGTTTTTATTAGGGAGAATGCCTGTAAGAGAAAAATAAGGAGCAAGCTAGGGAAGGCTGGGAGAGGCATCGGTTCATAATGCTATTTTGATTATTAGTAAAGGAAGAGAGAAAGAAGGGTGGATGGAAATGAGGTGTACTGCCATAGAGTCTAAAGAAGGTTCACCAGAGTATCAGGGAGTCTTCAAGCCAAAGTTGGTCATTAGAGCAATCTCAGGTCTCCCCAAAAGATAGCTGCCTTATATACTTGCCATACCCAGTCACTGGCTGGATGTAGCTCACGGCAAGTGTGGTCTCAGTACCAACGTGGTGATGGATTTCAGAGCAAACAGCAGGGCTCTTCCTCAAGTGGGCTCTCTGCAGTTGAGGTCTGGGAACCCCATTCTCACGGCCATCACATGCAAGATCTAGCGAAATGCTGTCATCTGACAATCTAGCACAGTCCACCCCTTTGTGGACTTAGCATCCATACTACTCCTTTAACCCACATTTAATTTTGGAAGAAAGACTAGAACAACATCTGGCTAACATGGTGCAGCTGTCTGACTACAAACACTTTCTCATCTTCTCACAAAAAATGGACACATTCAAGTTGTGTCTGCTACTTTATTCACCCCGAGTGATATTTATCACTCTTCTAGTAAGTTACAATCCTTCTGCCATCCTTTAATTTAAATACTGAGTTATAGCGTTAACCTCTATTAACACATCCTATCTTTTTTAATTTTTAAAAGTTTTTATTTTAATTCCAGTTAGTTAATATAGAGTGTTATATTAGGTTCAGGAGTACAGTAATTTGACACTTTCATACACCACCCTATATTAACACATCTTATATCAGATAGAAAGTAAATGGGAGAAGGGAAAAAGAACTGGGATTGTATGTGTGTGTATATCATACACAATATATATATTTTTTGTGTTTATATATATACACACACACACACATATATACATATTTAAAAAATTAAAATATGCGCAGATAATCTGGTTCTCATTTTTGCAACTGGTCATAAGGGTACAACTGCAATTTATAACTCTCTTTCTCCACTGATCATTTCATTTTTCCTTTGCACTCAGCCAGTACCCCAGATGGTTCTTATCCTGGTGGGTCTGTGCTTTTAATAGTTTTGCTTGTATCTTGTTATTGTGGTTTCTCACTGACTTTCACTATGAAATATAGGGATACTAAGAGGCTCCCCAGAGAATTGCTTGGATTACAGGCATACTCTTTTGTGCCCCATTCTGTAATAGTAACTGTTTCCCCTTGATAATCAGAATTTGTCACCCAGCCAACATACCATCTGTTTGAGGAGCCCAAAGTGGCAGTCTCATCAGGTCAGCAAAACCCTCGCTGGGTCACCTGGAAGTTTTCCATTTTTGGAAACTAAGACTTCTAATTAAAGATTTCTAATTAAAAGGAATCCAAAGTTTTGAGAATGGGAAGCAGAAAAGCTTATAATAGGACATTAGATGTTCTAGTGAGAGGAGCCATTCTCATTTTCACCTTTGTGTTCCAGACGTGCGCACCCGAGCTATATGCTGGCTCAAATCACATATCATACCCAAAGGACATTATGTAGCCACAAAACAACTACATCCCAGGGGTTACCATACCTAACCGAGCATTCAAAAAGACATTTCCCTCTTCCACCCATTAGTTAACACCTCTATAAATGATCTCCCATGCTCGTTCACTCACTAACAGTGACTGAGTATGCCTCTGTCTTCAAAACTGTTAGAGGCTGCAGAAACCTTATTATTTTAAGCATCATAGTGATGTGTAATACGTGATTTCCTTCTCTTCAGAAGTTTCCAGGGATAAAACAAATCCATTGTCATCTTAAAATTAAGAAATTAAAAATGCTTTCACAGACATACAAAAAATGTGTGCACTCATTATTAATAAGGGGGAAAAAAACCCCAACACTTTCAGTATGAAGTCAGAAAAGTCTTGATGGGAAGAGACATGGGGACGTGGAAAATTTACCCGAGGCAGTGGCAACCGGAGGGAAAGCAAGACATGTAGTGATTTCGGGAGCACGGCAAGAGCAGCGTGGCTTGGCTGGAGACAAAACAAGCATACAAAACAGGTGGGATAGGAAATTTGAAAGGTGGATGGCTACAAGATCTTTGCAGAAACTGAAATGTCAGTCTAATGACTTCTTACTGCACTGAGAAGCAGCAGGACAGTTTTCCTTTTGTTTTTTCTTTTCTTCCAAAAAAAACAATGTTGCAAAATATTACAGCTGAAGAAAGCTTCAACCTTGCTTCTGCGGCTCAGTTGTACGATCTTGGAGGGTTCATTATCTCTCTGAGCTTCAGCCCCATTGTCAGTAAATGTGGACGATAATACATCCTTCCTAAGGTTAAGAGGCTGAAATGCCTGCTAGAGTACCTAGTTTTCTATTACATACATATGCCTTGAGCTATGCTCTGAACTGGGTAGTGGGTCATGATGACGGTGAAGATTGATAACTGCCCTTGGGAGGCACCGTGTATGGGTGCAAGCTACGAGTCACCCTCTTCCAGCCCCCATGAGGGCCTTTGTGAGGCTGACGTTGAAGGCAGGAGTCCCAGCCCCTGGAGCCCCTGGGCATGGGGAGGTAAAGGGATGGGACTCTTTCTCAACCACATTTCACTAGACCATGACTTATTCCTTTTAATTCCTTTTCATCTCTTCATCCTTTAGGGTGAGTAATTACTTTATTACAGTTTATTGCAATCACAAGAAAAGAGCATATGTAAGGATAGGATTTCATAACTTTAAATATCAGATAAAATATCCATTGCTTAAACCATTTTGGAATTTTAGCAGGCTTTTGTATCGGATTCCCCGCGCTCATCTCCAATCCCTCCAAGCCCCATGCGTCGTCTGCCTCATGCAAACACAACTTCTTCATAATGCATAATGCATAATAATAGCTTGTTCTTGTGATGTCCTCGTGTTGTTATAAGCACTGCACACATATTATATTATTTAATGAACAAAACAACCCTATGAGGTATGTGTTATTTTTATCCCGATTTTATAGATGGAAAAACTGGACTACAAGGGGATCACGTAATTTGTCAAAGACTTATTTTACAGCTGCTGAACTGCAGTTCCAAGCTTGAGTGGTGGTCATACACTAGCCTGGTTCCCTTTAGCAGAGGTCGCAGATGTCAGACCGCAGGATGTCAGACATCAGAAAGCTCACCTTCCCCAGCGGTCCTCCATGCACCTCCACTAGGTTCCTCCACTCTGGTCTTCCTCTTCCCAGCAAAATGAGACCATCCACTGGTGCTCTTCTTAGTGCAGGCCTGTCGCACTTGTCTGGCCACAGTAAGCCAGAATACTCTCTCTCTCTGACCTATGCCCTGCTTCAAACAATATTTCTACATTTTTCAGTCTTGAAATTAAAAAAATTTGGAATAAAATCTCGATTTTTCTTAGCAGCATAATCCCTGTTCTTCCATTTCCTGCTCTTTCCCTTCCTCAGTACCCAGCACAGGACAGGGTCTGTTTGATTTGGGTGTGGATACTTGGATAGGCCTCTTGGCGTGGATGGGGAATTTGGTTAACTGCAGTACCTTTTTTTTTTTTTTTTTAAACTCTCTCAACAGAGTGCAAATTTGGAGTTGGGTTGAAGTGAGGGAGCCATTAGAAGAGTCTCAAAGCCTGCATGGGAAAAAAGGAAGGAACTCACAGCAGTAGAGGAATTTAAGGAAAGAGCAGAGATATCTAGTAAGGATTTTATTAAATTTTGGTATATATGAAAACCTTTGACTTCGACTTCCCATGAAAGCTTTCCCTCTATCTCTCTCTTTTTCTCTCTGTCTCTCCCTCTCTCTCTCTCACTAATATATTGTGGAGTTGGAAATGTTCTCGGAGAGTGCCTAGAATGGGCTCAAATTCTGGGCTCAGTATGATCTAGGGTAGGGCAAGGTCAAGAGCCAAGGCTACATATAGGCAGCCAGCCACATCTGGGTTATGTCTTTAACATCATAATACCAGTGAACATTTATCTAGCATTTACTATGAGCCAGGCACTAGGTAGATACTTATTTAGTATTTGACTTATTGAATCTTCACAACAACTCTATAAGCCAGATATTACTGGCATTCTCTTACAGATGGAGAAACAAGCATGGTGAGGTCAAGTACTTGTTCACTGTCATACAGTTAGCATGTGGTAGAGATAGAATTCTAACACAACTTGTTTCAGAGACCATGCTTTTTACACCTCTGTTGTACTCCCATGACTTTGGAATTCTTACTTTTCCCTATAAAACATAATCCCAGACACCTATTGGAGTGTCTGCTGAGGCATTATTCACTGAGAACTGCCCTTGCTTCCAGCAAGATACGAGCCCCTCATAGCTATCTTCAGACCAGAGGATTTTGACCTCTTGGATGTAGCTGATTTCACCAGGAACCAGGAAGGGCCAACATGGTTCTCAGAGCTGAGAACGGAGGATGGACCGCGTGAACAGCACGACTGCAGGGAAGGTTGGTGAACTTCTACTGTTAAGATTCCCAGGTTGGTCTGGCTCCCATCTTCCCAAGTCATGGTTATTAATAATATCTGGGGATTTCGTACAGCACCTAAGAATCTTTCTAATAAATTTCCTTTAAAATTAAGCCAGTTTGAGATGGGCCCTGTGACTTGTAAGCAAGGGCCTCACGTCAGCCACTGTACCTCCCGTTTGCGCTCTTTTGCACCAGGCTACCTGTCAAACAGTTCTTCAATAATAAATGTTATTTTGCTAAGCCACACACATACTATTATTCTTCCCTCAGTACAAGGAGAGGCATACACAAATACACATACACAAAAGGAGCTTTAGCTATATTTCACTTTTTTTTAAATCAATTGCTTCGTTCTTATTTTATAGCTAGAAATTTCCTTTAGGTATTTCAGCCAATATTTATTCTTACGTAATATAAATATATTCTTAAATCTGAGTCTTACAACTAATACTAAATCCAAAAGCCACTATTGCTCAATCAAACTGAAATAGCACTTATTGCCTTGAGATATTATTGAAGTGGACCCTTGTAAAGGAAGGTACACCCACTCTATAGCGAAGGGCACTGACAATGACAATCTGAAAAGCGGCACTTAGCAAGAGTAGTAATGGCATCGAAGCAAAGCTGGGTGGGGAAGATCATAATTTTCCTCTTATGCTATTTTGCATTAGAATAGGAGGAAAACATTTTTATTTCATAAGGTGAAATTTTAAACTACATATTTTAATTCTATTTAACAAATTAAACCGATCAGCTTATCAATTAATACATATGTTTTAAAAACCAATTAGATAAATGCCCAGTACATTGCTAGGCTATTTTAGTATTTCTCACTCTTTTAGTTCTATTATCTTTCCAGTTCATCTTTGCTCAGGCCTCTCAATGAAATCATCAGAGATCAGTCCTATGAGTGCCTTTGCTTTAGATTCTATGACCATTGCTTGAGAGGGGGAAATTCTTGATGAGAATGGACTGACAATCACTAGTGTCCATATAGCTCTCTCTGTCTTGTGGTTTATTGTCTATATGCCACATTTTGGTCTTGTACCTAAATTTTTTCTTAAAAATTTTTGTATCTACATTTTTTTCTTAAAAATTTTTGTATCTAGACTATGGATTATGAGAAACAAACTGAGGGCCTCCGAGGGGAGGGAGGTGGGGGAATGGGATAGACCGGTGATGGGTAGTAAGGAGGGCACGTATTGCATGGTGCACTGGGTGTTATACGCAACTAATGAATCATCGAAATTTACATCGGAAACCGGGGACGTACTGTATGGTGGCTAACACAATAAAAAACCATTAAAAAAAATTTTTTTTTGTATCTAAATTTTTTTCTTAAAAATTTTTGTATCTAAATTTTTAAGTTCAAAATGTTGCTGCCACCTTTGCTTTTATTCCAATGAGTTTTCTAACTAGCACGGCCAAGAAGGGACAGACAAAGCTTAGTTTCCCCTCAGTGAAGTGGTTCTCAATCAAGGACCACTTTGTCCCCCAAGAAACATTTGGCTGCATCTGGAGAAATTTTTGGTTGTCACATGGTGGGGGCTGGGGTGAGTATTACCGACATCTAGTGGGTAGAGGCCAAGGTTACTGCTAAACATATTGCAACACATGGGACGGCTCCCTACCCCTCAATGTCAATAGTGCCAACGTGGTGAGACTCTCCCGTGGTGTTACAGTGGAAGCAATACAGTGAGAAGGTCAAAAGCACAGATTTTAGCATCAGATCTGAATTAAATTCTGGCTGCCATTTACTAGCTCTGATGCTGTTGGCAAGATATTTCGCCTATCTGTGCCGCAGTTTCCCTATCTGTTAAATAAAGTAACATGGTAATTATCATTGTGTAGATTTGCTGGGAAGATGAAATGAGCCTAGTCCATGTACAAACATTTAGCATTGTTCAAGGCATGCAGTACTAGGTAATAAATCATAGATTCTATACTCTTCACCTGAGATATAGAGTTTTTTCCAAAGAAGCTTTTCTAGGAAACTAAAGTGATGATAGAATAAGTAGGAACCAAAAGGAACAGTGCGGAAGTAGACACAGGTATTGAGTCAAGGTTCTGTGTCCTAAGGCCACTGCCGCCCAATCCCCAAGAAGCCAGCTGGATCCAGCCATCTTCCCTTGTCTTTCTTAGTCTGTGTAGAGCACAGGTATGGCAAAGTCAAGTGATTACAGGGGTCAGACACGTAATATAGATGGCACAAGTGGCCCAATGTTGGCATTTTAAACATAAAGGAATGTCTTCACTTCTACAAAGAAATATACTCACTCTCATTTTTCTTGAATCATGTGGCTCTCTCAGGCTTTTGTTTTCCTGCTGTTGACAGAGACATGGGTACAGAGAAATATTTCTCTGCCTTAATCCATACAAAGGTACAATAACAATGACAAATGGCAACTCACACTTGGCCTTGAGGTTGGGGAGATAGTTGTAGGTGTGTGTACAAACAGACAGGAGAAGGCAGGCCTGGCCTTAAAAAGACAGCTGCTACTCAAGTTCAGATGATTGCTGGAACATGAGAATCTAGGTCCAGGGGGTGCCAGATCTTTTCATGTTTTGGAAAGAAGCCAGAACCTGGATTTTTATGTGAACTCTCTTGATATCTAAATATTGATTGATTTTGTTGAAAAATTGCTCTGCAGATGAAACAAAACATGGTTGAGGACTGCATTCAGCATAAGGGCACTCAACCTACTGCCCCCAGACTAGAAAAATAAGGCTTTCTCCCCCTACATTTTAATATCATTGCCATTATTCAAAATTCTCAGGAATGTTTAAGTATTTGCTCATTCAACAATTATTATTGAAGGTTTACTGTGTACCCAGTGCCTTTAAGTGCTGTAGATATAGCACTGAACACAAAGTGCCTATCATTAGGAAGCTTGCTTCTTGTGGGAAGAGACAATGAAAATAAGTACATAATATACCAGGTAATGATATGGATTATGAATAACATATAGCAGGGGAGATAGAGTGACTTATGTGGGAGGCTTCAAAATAAGGAGGCATTTGGTCTGAGACATAAAGAAGAGAGAAAAGGAAGCTTACTGATGTTTCAAGGACTAGAAGTCCAGGCGATTGGTACAGAAGGTGCAAAGGACCCGAGGCAGGCAGATTACTTAGCAGAATTGAAGAACAGCAAGGACAGAGCACAGGAAGTGAAGACCAGTGTGGAAGGGCCTGTGGGCTACAGGAAAGGTTTAGATTTTGTTCCAAGTAGATGGGAAGCCACTGGAAGAGTTTCAGTAGATAAACCACATATTTTTATGTATATTTGAATAGGATTATTCTGGCTTTTCTTGAGAATAGATGGTAGAGAAACTATTTGGGTGTTCTGAGAATAGCTGAGGCTGAATCTTGGTGGCAGTCAATTGTGAACACAGCTGAAACTGACTCTTTAACTTAACACCACTTTTCCTGGAGCTTCCTGGTTAAGCTACAAGTTCCCTATGGAAGGGGCCCTTCCTCTCACTTATAGGCACAATTTCTAGATCCCTAGGCTTTGTGTTATTTTTCTTCTCTAGAATCTTTCAGATCCATAGTTTTGTACTTGCTCTTCGACCCTCTGTTAAGCTGTTTATGGATTTGACTCTCAGCTGGAATGGACTTTTCTCTTACCAAACTCATCTTTATCATAGGATGAGTGGTATTTGCTTTACTTTCTTCTCCATTCCTTTCATTATCCCTGGATCTTTTGATCATCTTAAATACCAGCACTCTCTCCATGTTCCACTTGCTCAGGAAAAGATTTGAGGAAGACTGCTGTGCCTTAGATATTTATCTCTGGCCATCTCTTCCCCATAAGTAATTGCGAATTGCTTACTCTTTCAATCACTGCACCCCTGGGGATATCCTTCCTCTTTTCTCCTTAAAAGAGGCTTTTATTTCCTTCATTCTCTCAGTTCATTAAGAGCATAGGCTCTGGAGATAGTCTATCATGGGCTTTGCCACTTCCTGTCTGTGGGTCCTTAGGCAAGTAACTCAACCTCTCTGTTACCTTCTGCGTTAAGTGGGGACAGTATGACCATACCATAGGATTGCTGTAAATATTAAATGAGTACATGTAAAGTACTTAGGACAGCACCAGACATATGGTATTCCTCTTAATAAATGTTAGCTATTATTATTACTGTTACTTTTCCTTTACATTATTTAAAAATGTAAAGCTTTAAAAACTATTAAATTTGGGGGAAAGAGACAAGATGGCAGAGGAGTAGGGTGACCCTAGGTTTGCCTCCTCCCTTGAACACAGCTAGACAAATATCAAATCATTCTGAGCACCCAAGAAATCGATTGGAAGTCTTAGAGAACAAAGCTGCACATCTACACACCAGAAAAATGACCCATGGAAGGTAGGAACGGCGGAGAGTTGATTCACGGGAGAAAGGAGCTGTCGGTGCTGCTCAGGGGAGGGAGCACTGATCGTGGAGGGAGTAGCAAGAGAAAAGGAGGAGAGAGAGAGAGAGAGAGAGAGAGAAAGCATGGAAAAGAAAAAAGAGTGAAAACACAGACAAGGGAATGCATAAGAAAACAATTTCCCGAAACCGCTGATGGAGAAAAAGGAAAGGGTTACACCACCACCAGTTTTCTATAAACAGTGCAGCACAGAATCGGAAGTTTTGGAAGTCTGCAACATCAGTGTGGCTCCTGGGGAGCTGAGTGATGCTCTGATGGGGATGCAGGGAGGAGACCCAGGAGCCTCAGGGTCACACAGAGAGAAGCAATTCCCCTGCTTGGAGTGCATTTGGTAGAGGTGATACGGCTTCTCCAAGGGCAAAGGACCCTGCAGACACCATCAAGCTTCCCAGCTCACCAGTACAGGAACCAAGATAGGTTGAAGGCAGCAATCCCTGGCCCCAGCTGTATGTTGCAATTTACCATAAACTCTGAACTGTGGCGCGGTTGTCCGACTGTTTGCTGGGACAAGCCGGCACCAGACACAGCGCAGGGAGACCCTCCCCCAGAGGATCAGTGTGGGTCCATGCTGCGGGGAAGCTCTGAAGTGTGGGGTTTCGAAACACAGCCAGGCCTGAGATACAACACAGGAGTGCTGAACCATTTGGCAGGTGGACAGCTCAGACACAGGGTAAAGGCAGGGATCTGATGGAAACCAGGGACACAGGAGGGATCCTTGTTTGCACATCTGTGAGGGCTTACTGAAGAGGGGTGACATGCATTTTCCACTCGAGATGAGAGAACGATACAACGGGGTGAAGTCAGTTTCTCCCTGTGCCTACCAGCTTGATCCACCTCAGTGAACTACAGCGCCACCACGTGGAGAACAGAGCGGCTACACCAAGCCCCGCCCCTCTGTGTCCACACCCTCTACTGATCACAGAGCAAAGCAAAGCCTCAGCTCTAGGGAAAACAGGATCTACTGTCCTTTAGGGTTTTGTTCGTTGTTGTTGGTTTTTTGTTTTTTTTTTAGTTTGTTTTCTTCGTCTTCATCGTCGCCGTCTTTCTTTCTTTTTCTTCTTCTTCTTCTTGTCTTTGTCTTTTTTTTTTTTTTGGATACAGAAAGAACAATTTTTAATTTTTAAATTTTACTTTATATATATTTTTAAATTTATTTATTTTCTTTTTCTTTTCATTCTTCCTTCTTTTTTTCTATCAAGCTTCTCATAACAAGCAGACCAAAACACACCTAGGATCTAGCTTCCTTTGTATTTTATTAAAAAAAAAATTTTAATATAAAATTTTTTATTTTGCTTTATTTTGCTTTCTTTCTCCTTTCTTTCCAAAATGACAAGATGGAGAAATTCACACCAAAAGAAAGAACAGGGAAAAATGACAGCCAGAGATTTAATCAATATAAATATAAGTAAGATGTGTGAATTATAATTTAAAACAACAATTATATGGATACTAGCTGGGCTTAAAAAAAAAACATAGAAGACACTAGAGAATCCCTTACTGAAGAGATTAAGAAAAAAACAAAAAACCCTAAAATCTTGTCAGGCTGAAATTAAAAAATGATATAACCAAGATGCCATAAAAACGAGCATGGATGAAGCAGAGGAATGAATCAGTGATACAGAAGATAAAATTATGAAAAATAATAAAGCTGAAAAGAAGAAGGAAACAATGGTAATAGATCACAAAGACAGATGTAGGGAACTCAGTGACTTATTAAAACAGAATAACATTCATATCAGAGAAGTCCCAGAAGACAAAGAGAGAGAAAAAGGGGAAGAAGGTTTATTCCAGCAAATTATAGCTCAAAACTTCCCTAATCTGGGGAATGATAAAGGCCTCAAAATCCAAGAAGTGCAGAGAACTCCCATGAAATTCAACAAAAGCTGCCCATTGCCAAGACATTTCATAGTCAAATTTGCAAAATACACAGACAAGGAATGAATCCTGAAAGCAGCAAGGGAAAAAAAATAATATAGTCCTTAACCTACAAGGGAAGACAGACCAGGTTTGCAGCAGATCTGTCCACAGAAGCTTGGCAGGCCAGAAGAGAATGGCAGGATATATTCAATGCACTGAATGGGAAAAACGTGCAGCCAAGAATACCTTATCCAGCAAGGCTGTCATTCAGAATAGAAAGAGAAATAAAGAGTTTCTCAGACAAACAAAAACTAAAGGAGTTCGTGAACACTAAAGCAGCCCTGCAAGAAATATTGGGAGACTCTCTGAGCGGGGAAAACAAAGAGCAAAAGCAACACAGGCTAGAAAGGACCAGAGAACATCACCAGAAACACCAACTCTATAGATAACACAATGACCCTAAAATCATATCTTTCAATAATCACTCTGAATGTAAATGGATTAAATGCTCCAATCAAAAGACATAAAGCATCAGAATGGATTAAAAAAATAGGATCCATCTATATGTTGCTTACAAGGGAACGCAAACTGGTGCAGCCACTCTGGAGAACAGTATGGAGGTTCCTTAAAAAGTTAAAAAGAAAGAAATATCCTAGGATCTAGCAATTGCACTACTACGTACTTACCCAAAGGATACAAAAATACAGTTTGAAAGGGTACATGCACACCGATGTTTATGGCAGTGTTACTCACCATGATCAAGTGAGATTCATTTCTGGGCTGCAGGCATGGTTCCATATCTGCAAATCAATCAACGTGATACACCACGGTAATAAAAGAATCATAAAATACAAGGATAAGAACCATATAATCCTGTTCAATAGATACAGAAAAACATTTGACAAAATATAGCATCAATTCTTGATAGAAAGCCTCAATGAAGTAAGGATAGATGGAACACATCTCAACATCCTTAAGGCCATAAACAAAAGACCCACAGCTAATCTCAGCCTCAATGGGGAAAAACTGAGAGTCTTCCCCCTATGGTCAGGAACAAGACAAGAATATCCATTCTCATCATTACTATTTAATGTAGTACTAAAAGTCTTAGCCTCAGCAATCAGACAACAAAAAGAAATACAAGGCATCCAAATTGGCAAGGAAGAAGTCAAACCTCCACTATTTGCAGACAACATGATACTCTATGTAGAAAACCCAGGACTCCACCAAAAAATTGCTTGAACTAATGCATGAATTCAGCAAAGTTGCAGGATATAAAATCAATATGCAAAAATCTGTTGCATTTCTATATACCAATAACAAAGCAGCAGAAAAAGAAATCAAGAAATTGATCCCATTTGCAATTGCACCAAAACCAGTAAGGTACCTAGGAATAAACCTAACTAAAGAGGTAAAAGATCTGTACTCTGAAAACTTTAGAACACTTATGAAAGAAATTAAAAAGGACACCAAAAAATGGAAGAGCATTCCATGTTTGTGTATTGAAAGAACAAACATTGTTAAAATGCCTATACTACCCAAAGCAATCTACACATTTAATGCAATCCCTATCAAACGTCCACCAGCATTTTTCACAGAGCTAGAACAATCTTAAAATTTGTATGGAACCACAAAAGACCCTGAACAACCAAAGCAATCCTGAAAAAGAAAAACAAAACTGGAGATATCACGATTGCAGACTTCAAGCTATATTACAAAGTTGTAGTCATCAAGACAGTATGGTACTGGCACAAAAACAGACACATAGATCAATGGAACAGAAGAGAGGACCCAGAAATGGATCCACAACTATTTGGTCAACTAATCTTCAACAAAGCAGGAGGGAATATTCAATGGAAAAAAGTCAGTCTCTTCAGCAAATGGTGTTGGGAAAACTGAACAGCGACATGCAGAAGAATGAAACTGGACCACTTTCTTATACCATACCATACACAAAAATAAATTCAAAATAGATGAAAGACTTAAATGTGAGAAAGGAAACCATCAAAATCCTAGAGGAGAAAACAGGCAGAAACCTCTTTGACTTCACCGGTAGCAACTTCTTATTAGAGACATCACCAGAGGCAAGGGAAACAAAAGCAAAAATGAACTTTTGGGACTTCGTCAAGATAAAAAGCTTCTGCACAGCAAATAAAACAGTCAACAAAACTAAGAGGAAGCCTACAGAATGGGAGAAGATATTTGCAAATGACATATCTGATAAAGGGTTAGTATCCAAATATCTATAAAGAACTTATCAATCTCAACACCCAAAAAACAAACCACCCAGTTAAGAAATGGGAGAAGACATGAATAGACACTTTTCAAAAGAAGACATCCAGAACAACAGACATATGAAAACAGGCTCAACATCACTCATCATCAGGGAAATACAAATCAAAACCACGATGAGATACCACCTCCGAATGGCAAAAATTAACAACACAAGAAACAATAGGTGTTGGTGAGGGTGCAGAGAAAGGGGAAACTTCTTGCATGTTGGTGGGAATGCAAACTGGTGTAGCCACTCTGGAGAATGGTATGGAGATTCTTCAAAGAGTTACAACTAGAACTACCTTAGGATCCAACAACTGCAGTACTTGGTATTTACCCAAAGGATACAAAAATACAGATTTGAAGGGGTACGTACATCCTGATGAGTGTAGCAGTATTATCAACATTAGCCAAAATATGGAAAGAGCCCAAATGTCCATTGGCTGATAAATAAAGAAGATGTGGTGTGTGTGTATGTATGTATGTGTGTGTGTGTGTGTGTGTGTGTGTGTATATATATATATATAATATTACTCAGCCATCAAAAAATGAAATCTTGTCATTTGCAATGGCGTGTGGATAGAGCTAGCATGTATTATGCTAAGTGAAATAAGTCAGTCAGAGAAAGACAGGCACTATATGATCTCACTTTTTTGCAGAATTTAAGGAAGAAAACAGATGAACATATGGAAACGAGGATAAAAGGAGAGAGGGAAGCAAACCATAAGAGACTCTTAACAATAGGGAACAAACTGAGGGTTGATGGAGGGAGGTGGGTGGTGGGATGGGCTAGATGGGTGATGGGTATTAAAGAGGGCATTTTGTAATGAGCACTGGGTGTTGTATGTAACTGATGAATCACTGAATTCTGCTCTAGAAATTAATATTGCGCTGTATGTTAACTAAAATTTATATTTAAAAAAGTGTTAATTTTTTCAGTGTATATCCAATGCATGTACATACTACTCAATAAGTCAGTGTTTAGAACTAAAAGTAATAGTGTCAGTAGCTTACAAAGTTTTAAATAGTCACTGAGCGATATGATCAGTATTAGGAAAATGTCACTTGAATCGAATGCCTTTTTTTTTTAACAGGAGGAAAAGAGAAAGATTATAATTTAAATGAATCAAAGCTATTGGATTTCACAAGACTCTGTCGGAATATGTGTGTGGTTCAAGAATTTTAAGTGGAAAAAGACAACCTCCCATAAATCTTTTTTTATATTCATATCTGACCCACAATTAGGTCCCTCACGGGGTGTGAACAAAAAGGAGGTGGGGGACAGAGAAGGAAGGAGGTTGGATGATGCTGTCTTTTTCTTTTGTCTTCAGAAAAATAATGGTCCTGAGAGATCAGACTTAGTCTCCTTTTAAGGAGAAAAGTGTGGAAAGAAAGACCCAAGGGCTGGAAGAAAGAAAGCTAGAAGGAAAAGAATAGCTCAGATCATTTAAAAAACCTCATAGTGAGTTTTATAATTGGTATTTATGATTTCCATGCTTTAGGGAATTCCATGGGTGGGAATCTAGCATACAAAATAAATGCCAGGCAATTTTTGCTTTTATAGGATTCAAGACAGGGCTGTCTTTAAGGCAAAAGTTCCTTGGGTGTACTTAAAAGGAACTAAAATTGTAAGAAAATCGGTTTGCAAACAGCTTTTAGAGAACCATCCTTTCATTATTTATTAATCTATTTACATATTTGTGATTTTATTAGACCCTATGGAAACCCTGTTAAATTTGGAGTCCTTATCTTCAAATGTCTGCATGAGCAAGGACGAAGGGATTGAGGGAAACAGGTGACACCAACCTTTGAAAAGACTTTGAAAAAGAGTAAGAGACTCACTAAGAGCTTGTTGGTCCTCTGATGGAAGTCTCATCCCGTTTGATTTACAGTGTCGACCAGACTAGACAATCATTTCAGGGTCTTGTACTTGTGGCAGGGTATGACAGATACGGCCCTTTCCCCACACTTAGTCTTTCTCTGATCCCTATTACCTGGACTAACAGGTAATAGGGATTACCTAGACTTCTAAATTTCCTCCTTCTACATTTTCCTTCTTTATGTGGTTACATGTTATATGTGTTTAAATGAAGTGTTTATACATGTTTCAATTAAAATAGACTTTTAAATGAAAACACACGATTAAATGAAAATGCATATCATACATATTTAAATGAAAATAATTGAGGCCAGCAGATGGATTAACATCTTTCAGACTCAATGCTCTTTAGGTGGTAGTTCAATTTTTCTGTCAGTCCGTTTATAGATCTGCTGCACCCAATAGCAAAATGCAGTAATTTGGTTTAACCATTGGCCTGGTGTGCTACATCTTTCTCTGAGTTGAATATCTTCCATCTCTGCATGGCTTCCTGTTAAATATTTATTATTGAACAATGTTGGAAATCAGGTGAGATTTTGCATCCAGCTAAGACACAAATGTCCCATGCTGAGTCCCTCACTAATTAAACCTCCAGATCTTGTCCTTGTAAAGAATGCTTCAGTAGAGAACATAAAAGAACAAGAGTCTCCTGATTAGGGCAGACTGTATTTCCAATGCCATCACATGTGGGTTGTTTTCTTTTTTTTTAAAGTGGCAAGAAACAAACAACATTATGAAACATTCTCTTTCCTTTTTCAATTCTTAGGTGATGTGTCAGTTACCTTTGCTTCAATACAGAGTAAAAAAAAGGTGACATATTTATTAGAACAAATGCATTTACTTGATTAATTCTTTAATTTTTGGTTTGCTGAGATGGGTAGTAGATGACACAAGTATAGCTGACATAGGAAAGTTGAATCAAATAGTCTTTCAGGGCAGTTATTCCAGAAAAAAAAAAAAATTCCTCTAGCACTGGCTTTTGTTTTCATGTGTTCATCAGTGCGAGCCCAGGTTCTCACCAAGAAGGCATGTGTTAGATCACCTTTTGAAAGATAGGGTTAGGTTCATACTAGAGTTGACATTACTTGTTGGTCTCTTTTCTTCTCTGGCGTTCTGTTATCAGACCAACAGTTACCAAAGCTACATTTATATTTCTCCTTCCTAAAAAGAGTTCCAGTTAGAGCCAGGTAGACCAAGGAATGTATAGCAAAGTCATCTGAATCACAATGACCCTTACGTCCAAAACACTAACTTACTCTATATTTTTAATGATCTCATCTTGTTCTTGAGAAAAATAGTTAATCTTCTTAAGTTATATTAATGAAACCTCCTTTTAGGCAACTCAGAATGTTAATTTCTCTATCAAGACTGTTTCTTTCCATATCCTTTCCCAGGTTGGAGACTTGGTACAGAGAGAGGGGTCCTCTCTGACATTCCTGAAAGCCTGCTTCATCTTGTTGGATCTCTGCATCCCTGGGTATTGTTTGCTGATGTCTTCTGAAATGTGATGGTCCTACCTGCTTCCTCTAGGTTTACTGTTAGTACCTGCTGTTTAATTCTGGCTCAAGCAGCCATGACACATTTTCTGGTCTCAAAATCTCACAATGGAGTGACCTTTAATTTTAATTCCAAGCCTTTATAAAAAGGCCCAATAACAAAATGGGTTTCATTAAAGAAATGGAAGAAGATTTTTTAAGAAATATTTTTGTTTATAAGTCTTAATTGTGTATAAATTCTGACCTGCTTCATATGGTAACCTCTTTCTATGTATTGTTTTCTGCTTTAAATGTAGGGGCCATTAATATTTTGACATCAGATACAGAATAGATGCCAGCTATAACTTTTCTGCCAATAGAAACAATATTTGGGTGAATAAGAAATTGACGCAAAGTGATAAGCAAGAACCATCTGGCACTTTTCTTCCTGCAAATGAAAAACACAGGTCAGGGGAAGAAAAATGGTATTTGAAGTGACTTTGCAGCCAACTGATTGCTGCACAAATTCATTTCTTGATGAAGGAAGGGTGAGCCAGCATTTCTCTCCAAAGGCTTTAGGCAACTTTTCTATACTATTATACATAGCAGATATTCGTTATAAGCATTTAATGTAATTAGCACTCTCAGCACCCAGTATAGTGCCTGGCTTATCACAGGCACTCAACAATATTTGTTAAATAAAAGACAAATGATTGAATGGATTGTCATATCATGCTTCTGCTCCCTGGAGGTGAAGATAACTAGAAGGAAGCTGTGAGTTTAGCTTTTTAAAAAGTCAGGAAAAGAAAAGAAAAGGAAGAGGAGGAGAAGGGAGTGAAAGTCAAAGCAGAGAAGAAACATGAGTCTACAATGCAGGAGCCACAGGAGAAACTTTTCAGATTTTTCTATGACATTCCTGGCTTACTTATTACTCTTAGAAAGCTTTGATTCTGTAAAATTATCTTTTGAGTCTTTCTCTATTACCTACCACGTCTTGCTAGCCTTATTTTGTTGGCCTTGTGAATTGTTCCCTTCTGCATCTAGTTGCTTCTATCTCTCAACCTCTCAAGAGCAGGGAAAAGAAAGTCAGTGTATTAAGGAAATTCAGAATTGTAGGAAGCAGAGTGGTATATGATGATAAATAATCATCCTTGCCCACTTCTTCCAGAGGCTTTCCAACATCAAACATCAAGGTTTATCCACAAACCATGATGCTTCTTTCAGAACTGGAAAGGTTTCCAAATCCGTGTTAATCCTTGGTTATAAAGTGTTCCCCTTCAAAGGTCAGCAGAAAGCCAAACACACACACACCCACGTACACACACACTTTTATTACAGCAAAGTCTGGAAAGACCCCAAGGAAGTGGGAATTCTCTAATGATGGCACAGGAAACAATACTTCTCCTTTTGCTGGCCTTGGTATTTACAGACTACCAGAACCCTCCAGGCTGGGGCAGGCCCTTGTGGGCAGAAAGGTGACTTCGAGGCTCAGAGAACTCTGCAACCCTTCCTCACCAGTTCACTGCTCTACAAGCACCTGTACTAAATATTTTTATGCCAAGGCCATGAAAATCCAAGGAGTGCAGCCATCCTCAAAATTTCTCATTTCTTACCTGCCGTGGCAAGGTCACTAGGTGGCTGCACAAATGGCTGTGGGATAGATTGCAGACGGCAGGGCAAGCAGAAAACAGGAAAGGGATTTTATTGAAATGGCACTGAGGCCTTTCCAGAGACTTCCTTCTTTCAAGGCAATTCGTGGAGGTCCTCCAGCACAGGGCATGCAAATGGGCTTCGTCACAAAAAATTCTAAAAGGCTTCCTCTTTTCTACCCTGAGTTCTACCTACTGTTTTATGAGTGTGTTAACATGGTTTTATTGTTCAGCTTCAGAAGAACTAGGCTCATATTTCGTGCTCTTTCCTCATAGTAGAATGCTACCTGACTCCACACTTGTTAGCTCTGTCAACCTCTAATCTCTAAGAACTGGTTTCTTCTCAAAGGTGCAAATTATCTCTGCCCACATCATGAAGCTGATCTAAAGGTCACGAGCAAGAAATAAATTGGAAAGTGCTTCACCAACTGATACATCAGGCAAAGGTATGGGATGAATATTGACTTTATACAGCACACATTTTTTCCCTAGAATTTACCAGGGGGTACACTGATTGCTGCTTCTTTCAACCTGGATCCAATCCTACTGTTAATTTATGCAATTGAGCCCCAGGACCTACCATGAACGTACTTCATTGAAACACCCTCTCCATGTAAGGCTCTGGAGGGGGATTGCCACTCCAAAGGACAAATTCCACTGGGGAAGAAGAATGGCACAAGTGCCCCTAAGAAATATGTAATACTAAATTCTCTCTCCTAGTCAACTGCTGGAGGATGCTTTTAAGATCACCTGTTTCTTTACAATTCAAGCTTTCTATTTCCATTTTCCTTTAAAAAGGTTTTTCTCCGGATGCCCTTTACTTTTTCAATTTCATATTTTTCAATTTTACGTTTTAAGTTCCCTATTCTATTCTTAATCCTTAGTCCAATTTTCTTTTACATATTTCACTGTTTATCTCCTGGGCTGTAGCCTTTTATCTTAATTTTTATTTTCTCTACTTTATTTGTTTAACCTTTTATCTTATTGGCTTCTTGCTCTTTGTCTTTTATTTTAAATCATATCTATTTTATTATTTTTAATCTTCAACCTTTTAATCTTATCAAAATTTTAATTTTTAAAAATTTGTGACTTTTACTTTTTATTTTCTCCCATATTTTAGTTTTAATTTGCATTTAACTATCACACAGTCGTTATTTTATAAAAGTAAAAAGTGAAAGTCTTTTTATTCTAATATTTATTGTTCTTAAAACGTTTTTTATGATGACTGGCAAGGAGGATAGTTGTAGGTGTGGTGGTATTAATGAGGATCTGAACCCTAATGCTCAGAGGCTCCGCCTATGAGCTGCTCCACAAGGTACCTTGGAGGGGTTTCCATTGTTAGAGGCTGCATTGCTCAAACAGCTCATACCAGAAAACGAGGAGATCTAGAAGCTGAGTCTTCTCTCTTCACATTGATACCTTTGGTTTATTGGAGCAATGCTGTTTCCCACCATTATTTCATAAATGCTTATGCAAGATTTGTGTGCTTATAATCCTTAAGAATAAAACTTTATTTGATTGACTTACCAGTAAGACCCAAATCCAGCCCATACCCCTATAATCTTCCCCATTTCTAGTATCAAACCCCGCTTTGTCTCAGATGAACAGAGTCATCTGGGTCAGAGTCATTTGGGTCAGTCAGATGGAGCCAGGTACTCTGCTGGCAAAAGGTGGTTTTCTGGAAGTAAGATTAATAGCAAGGTCAAGAGCTCTATTTCTTCACATTTAAGAGACTCTGTGGAGCATGCACCAACTTTCCCACGTGATGACTAGTTGGGATATGAAAGGTAAATATCTACAGGTGTTGCTTTATTAGTGTATCTAATATTATTTGTGTCCAACAGAAGAGATGTTAGAACAGTTATCATTCTGGTCTTCTAATCTTAGAATTTATTTTTTTGTTGGCTATAAGGCAAAAAATATGATATCTCTGTCAACATTAAGAATTCTACCATTGAATGTCCCGTGTCATATGACCTAAAATTGTTCATCCATTTCTGATGTGGTTTCCTACAAATGAGGACATGACTTTTTGTGACACTTACATTCCTCTTTTAAGGATCTTAGTGTTCATCAAACATATGATTTTTGATTATCCTTCACTACTTCACCAATATTATCTATCACAAAGTTAATAATTTCTGCTTTAGAAGCCACTGGGGATGGGTAGGGAGAAGTGGTAAATTTCCTAACAGCCATAATTTGAGAGCCATAGACATGATTTAAATATCCTGAAACTAATAGGATACTATGTGCCAATTATATTTCAATTAAAAAAATAGTTGTGTCAAGAGACACATGCAAAAAAATATATAAAATCCCTCCTCAAAATCAGTCATGAACTTAAGCATCATTAGTTATTAAGGAAACACAAATCAAACCACAGTGAGATATCACTACACACTTATCAAAATGACTATAATAAAAATGAGTGACAACACCAAGTGCTAACAAGGATTAGGAGAAACTGATCACTTACACATTGCCGATAGGAATGTAAAATGGTACAGCTATCCAGGAAAACAATTTGCATATTTTAAAAAAATAGACATGTAATTATCACAGCACCCCGCAATTGTTTTCTTGGGCATTTATCCCAGAGAAATGAAAACTTATGTTCACACCAAATCCTATACAGAATGTCTACAGCAGCTATATTTATAACAGCTGCAAACTGGAAACAGCCCAGATGTCCTTTGGTGAGTAAATGGTTAAACAAAATGTGGTATATCCATACCATGCAATACCGCTCAGCAACAAAAAAGAATGTACTAACGAGGGATCTTTGTGGTGATGGAAATGTTCTTTCTCTTGATTGTATCAGTGCAATCCTAGTTGTGATATGATATTTCACTTTTACAAGGGAAAGTGCATAAAGGATACATGGGACTGATTATTTCTTATAACTATATGTGAATCTATGATTATTAAAATTTTTAGTTAAAATAGTTAAAAAATAAAAATTAATTCAGTGATGAATAAAATCTAGTGGAACTGGTGTATATAAGTTAAATATCGAAAAATATTGAAAAGTATTTCTATGCTGGAGGTTGGTGCCATAGATTTTATCACTGTCATTCATTTGTATAATGTTCATTAAGTGTGTTATATTTTCCAGGCACTGTTTTGGGAGTACTGTGAGATGAGAAAATAGTCAACTAACAGACATGGCTCTTCCTGTTGAGCTTACGTTCTAATGGAGGAATATAACCAAGAAGCAAAAATGAGTACATAGAAAGTGATAGACATCTTGCAGGAAATGCACATGTGTGCGCACACACACACACACACACACACACACACACACACACACCAGCATGAATAGGTTTGGGAATACCAGCCAATTGGTGAGGAGTGGGTGGAGGCTGCTATTTTATGTGAGGTGGTCAATCAAGTTGATGTTGGAAGAGCAACCTGAAGAAACAGAAGCCAGTCGTGTTGTTATCTGAGGGAAATTTTCCAGGCAGAAGGAAGAGCCAGTATAGGTAGGAGTATGTCTAGAATGATGAGGAAAAACAAAGCAGATAGAATGGACGCAATGCAATAAGCAGGGGGCAAAGTACTCATCTGTGGTGTCTCCAAGCTAACAGGGGAAGGAGAAGACATTGTAAGGACTTGGATTTGTTCTCTGAATGTTCTGCCACTCAAAAGTTTTAAGCAGAGGAGATCTGACTTTTGTTTTAAAAAGAGCACCCTCCCTGCTTCATTGAGAATTGTACTTTGGTGGAGAAGACAAGGGTAAAAGTAAGAAGGCTGGAAAGAACCTATGTCAAAATCAAAGCAAGAGCAGCATGACTTAAACAAGGATGTTAGATGTGTAGGTGACGACTTACGGAGTTTGGAGGATACTTTGAATTATAGCAAGGAGAATCTGCTGAAAGATTGGGCACAGGAGATGAGATAAAGAGTTTTCAAGGATGTCACCAAAGTTTTTAGTCTAAGCTACTGGAATGATGGAATTACTCTATACTAAAGAGGTAAAGACAATGGAGGGGAGCAGGTTTGTTGGAGGATAAGAATTTGGTTTCGGACTTGTGAAGTTTGAGATCCATAGGGATCTTCAATATTGGGAGTGCAGTTACAGAGTTATACTTATGAATCTTATGTTTAGTTGAGAGGTCTGGGCTGGATAAATAATTTTGGGACCCAATAACATATATTGGCATTTAAGCCATAAGAACAAATAAGATTATCTAATACAAAGTTTAGGTGGAAAAGAGAAGCAGATCAAAGCCAAGCACTGGGACATCCAAAGTATATGGATTTGGGTGATAAGAAGGAACCAGAAAAGGAGACATAGAAGAATGTCTACTGGGGACTGGAGAAAAACCAGGAGAGTGAGTGTACTGGCAGTCAAGCAAAGAAATTGCTTCAAAGAGAAGAGTTAACAACTGTGTCAAAAGCTGCTAATAATTCAAATAAGCTCATTATTGAGAACTGACCTTTGTATTTCCCAACATAGACGTTTTTGTTGGCCTTGGCAAAACTGTTTTGGTTGAATGATCAAAGTAAATGCTTGATGAAAGTTCGTTCAAAAGAAATTTGGAGAAGAATTGGAGAAAATGTGGGAATTTGCTATAGAAAGGAAGACAGCAATTTGTTGGTGACTAGAAAAAAGTACAGGGTCAGGAAGAAATCTTTTCTAAAAATGTCAGATATTTCATTATGTTTTTATTATGATGGAAGTGATTCAGGAGAGAAAGAAAACTGGATTTTACAAAAAAGAGGTCACGCTCATTGGGAGTATTAAGTGGTTGTGAGAGAATGGAACCTAATAGAAAAGTTGGCCATAGATAATCTATCTTATTTATAGGGTGGAGGAAAACTATGGCCATAGTCATGCCCCGCAGCAAACACCACTGCACCTCAGTGACTCGTACCAATGAGCATTATGTAGCTCTGCAGGTGCGTTGGAGGGCAGCGTATCTAAACTAGGTTGGAGAAGCTGGACAACTCTTTGCAAGCAGCTGTAGGTGCCTCAGCTTGTCTCCATGGTTTGGGCTCAGGTCTAATCCATATGGGGTTCTGGGGCTCAGGATCATGGTAATGGCTGAAGCACATGAGAGGCAGTGGGAAATTTTAAGGCCACTTGAAACCTAAACTCAGAACTGGCACAGACACTTTTGCTCTACTCTGTTGGCCAAAGCAAGTCACAATTGTTAAACCCAAAAGTCAAGAGGTGGGGAAATATATTCCATCTCTTAATGAGAGGAACTGTCAAATAAGATGGCATATGGTGTGTCTAGAGGGAGGAATGAAGAATCCATTAATGCTCTCTTCCACATGTAGGAACAAGAGTGAAGGCAGTGTAGACAGGCACAGATTAAACTATGTGGGTAGAGGTAGATGCTATTTTCTCATTGCTCCTATTTCCTCAGAAGAACAAGAATCAAAGTCATAAGCTAAGATTGAGGATGTTTTAAGTGCTTGTAGGAAGAGAGATGATATAAATGGTGCCAGGGAAGGGGTAATTCAGGGACTAGAATATAATACTATTGCTGCAGAGTCCACGAATACAAAACGAGACCAGTTGACATGGACATGTGTTTCCTTCTAGGTTCATTCACTTGTGCAGATGATGCAATTGATTAGTTTGATGGCTACATTTACCCAGGTTTGGGATTTTGCCATGGAGTAGAAACAAGCGAGGAAGACTAGGGAGTTAAGGATATATGCAGTATAACATTACAATATGGAATTTAGGCTGGGGAAGGGAGGAGCAATGACGCTGAAGGTGTGAGTTACTGTGAACATTTAAGAGGCTCAATGCACTGCAGGTCCCAGTAGGGTCAAAGAGTTTTAAGTGTCAGAGTGCTTAGATACAGTGAGCTTGAAGGATAGCCAGTGGAAATCAGAAAGCTAGATGCTTGAAATTGAGAAAATGGAAGGAATGTAGCTATTGGTAGAGTCAATGATGTAACTGTCAGAGAAAGTGACTGACCTTGGGGGAAGAGCAAGGTCATTGGAAGAGGAGTTCAAGGATCTGAAATGTCAGGGTCTGGAAGGATCAGAATTGGGGCTACTGAAATCACCAAAAATGATCATGTGACTAGTGTTGGACAGACTAAAAATGAACCATGAACTAAAACAATCTGGGCATGAAAGTAAGTAAACTGGGAGTATATGGTGACTGCACAGTGAGGGGTGGAGATCAGTGGGGTGTTAGCTGAGGTTCAGATCTAAAGGCTTTTATAGCATATGGAGGGACTATGGTCTGAGAAGAGCGTGAGAAGCAAGGAAGACACAACTACATACACAGGCCCAGGATTATGAAGTGTGTGAGAGACAAAGCAGCCACCCGTGGGGAGAGCTCCAGAAGAGTTGTGCTCTCCTTCTTGAGCCAAATAAAACAAAATGAAACAGGCATTTTGAGAGAAAAGCCTAAAAATAAAAGAGATGTAGCTGATAAGTGACCCTCAGTTTCAGAGGAGGAAGGATGCCAGGAGCTGAGAGGGGCCAGGAGATAAATTTAGATTAGGGGATGTTGGGTGCTTGGGGTTGGGATTGCAGAGTTTCTTATAGGGAGAGTAGTGGACAGGATTAGAGGGACCAGAGGAATTCCTCTTGATGCTCTGTCTCTTGGATGGTGGCAGTAGAGCTGGGAGTTTTCCAGGAGATAGAATGGAGTATCAGCAGGAACACACAGAACTTTGGGACCCCAACTTCCCTCCTGCCTACGGCAGCATGAGGTCAAGGGAGGGAGAGTGATAATGGTAGCTGAGTGCTTTCCATCATCCCTCACCCTGAGAAGGAACACTGTAGGTTGGAGAAGACTTTTAAGTTGCAACCTTGGTATAGCTGCCTGGGACCCCACCTGCCATCAGGAGACTTTGAGGAAGGAGAAGAGTTGGATATGCCCGGGGTATTTCACAAGCTCTTGGTAATCTGTGGTTATCTGAAGACCTCTACCTCTGCCTTGGAATAGCATCTGAATAGACTGATCAGCAAAGAAAGAATATCAAGAGCTCATAAACATGGACAAAAAATCGTAACCTCTCTATACTCAAATACATGCAAATGAAGAACAAGGAGATAACCATTTTCAGCTGTCAAATTGGCAATGTGAAAAATAATTGGAACATTTAAAACTGGCGGAGTGGGGTCACAAGAGCAATATCATAACTACTAGTATAAATTATTATAACTTCTAGAAAATAATTTAGCAACATGTTTTAAAGTCTTAAAAATCTACATCTTTTGATCTAGTAATATTACTTGTAGGAATCTAGCTAATGAAATTTGTCAGGTTTGAAAAGTTTATATATAGAAATGTTTACTCTTGCATATTTATAAGATTAAAATTAGAACGAACTTATATATTAAAAATAGGAAAATATCTTAAACTTTATAATCCATTTTGATGATGGGAAACTGTGAGATAATAAAAAATCATGCTTTCAAAGGATTTTAATGAAATAAAAATGTTATAATATTTTATATATATTTTAATATATTTGTATATATGTTTAATAATATATATGTGATATAACAAAAACAAGGCAACATATATAAATCAAAATCGGTTCTCAAAATTGGTGTACTGGGAAATGTATTAAAATTGCAGATGTCTTGGTCCTACCTCAGAGTTATTGAATCAGAATCTCAAGAGGTTACATATGAAGTAGGAATGTGGACAATTACAATTAAAAAATCATGTTGTTTCTCAAAGGGATACTTACTACATTTATAATTAGAAAAGATGTAATAAATATCATTAAAATGTAAAATTTCCTTCTGGTCCTTGAGAACAAGGCTTCCCTTCCAACGCATTGTTGAAAGATTGCTGATGCCATAAGATCAATACTATCTTCAGAGCTTATCAGTGAAAAGGATACTCTTGCTCTAGACAGAGTCAAGTTTAACAAGGATTAGTGGGTAGCAATGTAAAACTAAATAAATTAATACTGGGAAATATTCAGAATTCTTCTAGATGTTTATCTTACATTACTCACCTACTCACATAGAAATCTCAAAAACACAAAACCTCAAGAGTGATCACAATATGGAATGAAACTCAAAGACCTTGGCTTGCCAACAGACCTGGGATGGGAGTGATGGAAAAGTGCAGATCCTAATGAACAGGAAGGAGCTTGCTTTTTAAGCTTCACAAAGCAGGCCAGCTGCCCTGAACTTTATTAAGCCAAACCCACTTTCTGACTAGGTGCTGGCTTTACGTGTTTATGTACATGATTGGAAGAAAACTCAACAAACAAACAAAAAAAATGGGGTTGATTCTCTGCTCTTATGTTTGTTCAGATACCACTCTTCATGGCTGATGGACACACATTCTTGCCAATTTACTTACCTTGACCAACTCCATGAACAGGATCTGGTTTGCCAGAACCCATTTATGATTTATCAGCTTTTTTAAAGAGAACAAACCTTTATTTATCCCAATTAGCTGTCATTAGTTCATTAAACATTCCGTATAAAACATTCATTTGCCAGTTCCCTTATTGATCATTGCATTGTTCATTCTAAGGCCGATATTCTACACCAAGAAATAACAAGCTTGATGTATGGTTATATTGCTGTTGACCCCAATTAATGGCACTACTTATCATCAAATGTAGAAATCAGCTAGATTATGGCTGGTACTGAACTTTCCATTTGCTTTGTCTCTGTGACATGAATTGTTTGCCAGGTAAACTACTGGAGCTCAATAAAAGTTCTGGTTACTGGGTTTTTACTGTTCAGATAAATCCTTTCTCACAGTAATAGAGGCGCTACATCAGATAACGACCCAATTTTTAGCAATTCTAAACGGAGATATGTTCTTCACCTCCATCTTTAACTTGTCCTTGATAACTTGAAATCACTCTTGGGTAAATGGATGTATGCCCTTTAACACAGAGAACAAAAAGATAATGCCTTTTCTCATATGCAGGTTACACAGATTTTTGTCAGGAAGAAAGATTGGTCTTAATAGAGTGCTGGCTCTTTTGTTAACTGCCAACATGAATATCACGAAATCAATTTAATGATTGGTATAGGATCCTTAATATTTAAGTGACTTGGAATCAATAATTCTATTTAGTGAGTTAATTCATTTAGTTAGCTAGGCTTATATTTTCAACCAATTTACCTTAGAGAGTACACCAGGGAGTTAAATGGCCTAAGGTAAAGTATCCATGCAGATAGGGGGGAGGAAGCTTCTAAGATTTGGGGAAGCCTTCTTTAAAAAACAGAATAAAAAAAATCAGGTGTAAGTGTGAATGTGTACATAGACAAGAATAAATCACAACAGGGGCACCTGGGTCGCTCAGTAGGTTAACTGTCTGACTTTGCTTAGGTCTTGATCTCAGGGTTGTGAGTTCAAACCCCAAGTTGGGCTCCATTCTGGGTGTGGAGCCTACTTTAAAAAGAAATAGATGAATCACAACAAATTACAACTCAAAACAAAAAACCAACAAATACCACAGACTTTACAAGTTATCAGGATCTTTCTAGAATCTTAGAAGGGTCCTGTAAATCAGGAGCATTGAGACTAGAACCTCATTAGCTTTGCAGTAAATCCGCATTTAAGTCCTTGGGAGTCTTATTGAAACAAGTGATCGTGAGGCTGTGTAGAGTTTGGGTGTGTCTGCTTTAAATATCTTCAGACCTATATGATTGTAATTTAAGATCTGGAGGCAAGTATGCGGTTCAGTGCTTGACGGTGGCCACCGGAAACTTCTTTTTAGAGAGAAATTTGGTTTCTCTGCCATGTTTATTTAGGAGGTCTATGTGCAGAGAAAATGAATGGGTTGAAGAGCACAGATGTGTTTTTTCCAGATTCTCAACTTTTGTAAGAGGATGTCACAAAGCTTACCTGAGCAAGCAATGAAGAGATAAGGCTCCACCCTTTACTGCTCCCGAGACACTTATCAGGAAGTTCACTGCCCTTAAGGCTTATCCCAAAGCACAGTTTGTGGAAGCAATGCTTATTGCTCACTCTCTGGAGGAGATGCATTCAAACAACTCCTCTAAAAACAATCATCATCTTTTTAGTGCAAGAAATGAGCTCCCAGACATGGAGACACTAATTGAATTGGGTCATTATGTATTGGTACTTACGGCCATGCACATTGGCAAGACACTCAGCTACTCTTTTCAAATATGTTTTTAGACAGAAATATTGCTTCCAGATATTTTTATTCTTACTTCTGTGCACTCTCCCCAGAGCCTAAAGACTTTTAAATTCTACCTTCTACCCACTGGCTCCAGATTATGTTCGTAGTCTGTCAAAAAAATCATACCACTTTCCTCTTCAGAAAAATTCAAATACTCTCCTTGTATGCAGAATAAAATCTAAATTTCCCAACTTGAGATTTTTTAAAAATAAACTTATATCCCCTTCATTCATTTCTCTCTCCCACCCCTGATCTCTGACAACCACCAATCTGCTTTCTGTATCTATGAGCTTGTTTTTTGTTTATTTGTTTTAGATTCCACAATAAGTGGAAGCATAGTGTATTTGTCTTTCTTTGATTTATTTCACTTAGCATAATACCTTTGAGGTCCATCTATATTGTTAAAAATGGCAAGATTTCTTCTTTTTTATGTCTGAATACTACTCCATTTTATCTATCAATAGACAGTTATTACAATTTCTTTATCCATTCATCCATCAATGTACACTTAGATTGTTTCCATATCTTGGCTATTGTAAATGATGCTTCAATAAACATGGGGATGCATCAATCTTGGAGTTAGTATTTTCAATTTCTGTGGTAAGTACACTGGGTTAAAAAAATGGAATTGCTGCTGGATCATATGGTAGTTCTGTTTTTTAATTTTTTGAGGAACATCCATACTGTTTTCCATAATGGCTACACCATTTCATGTTCCCACCAACTGTGTTAAAGAGTTCCTTTTTCTCCACATCCTTGCCAACACTTTTAATTTCTTATCTTTCCATAATAGCCATTCTAATAGGTATAAGGTGACATCTCATTATGGTTTTGATTTGCATTTCCTTAATGATTAGTGATGTTGAGCGACTTTTCATATATCTGTTGGCCATCTGTATGTCTTCGTTGGAAAACTGTCTATTCAGATCTTTTGTCTATTTTTTAATTGGATTGTTTGTGGTTTTTTGCTATTTAATTGGATGAGTTCTTTATATATTTTGGATATTAGACCCTTATCAGATATATGACACGCAAATATTTTTGACCTTTAGTAGGTTACCTTTTTTACCTTTGATCGGAGAATTTAGTCCATTTACATTTGAAGTCTATGTCCCTAACGNTAATTGGATGAGTTCTTTATATATTTTGGATATTAGACCCTTATCAGATATATGACACGCAAATATTTTTGAACTTTAGTAGGTTACCTTTTTTACCTTTGATTGGAGAATTTAGTCCATTTACATTTGAAGTCTATGTCCCTAACTTGGGTTTTGAACACTACTTTAATCTTATGTGCTCATTAATCCAGCTAAATCATGAAACTTCCAGATTTTGCCATACACTTTTGCTCACAGCTTATCTTCTCTTTTCTGATTTAGGTAAAATGTACTCATTCCTCATATCTGTGTAGTTATCTTCCAAGGCATCACTAAATTTCAATCTTTTTCATGAGTGTTCTTAATCATCCAAAGCAGAATTAATCTATTTATTTTCTATTCTTCCACTGACCTTTCTCCCCACTGGTGTGTGTGTATCCACTGTACATTTACCACAATTTCCTTGTCCTGTGTCTGTTTCTTTCTCTCATATGATGGTTTGTCTGCATAAGTGGGCCCATAGTACTCAGCAGACTATCTTACACTAAGAAAGCACACATGTTGGGGCGCCTGGGTGGCTCAGTCAAGTGTCTGCCTTCAGCTCAGGGCGTGATCCCAGAGTCCTGGGAGCAAGCCCTGCATTGGGCTCCTCTGCTGGGAGACTGATTCTTCCTCTCCCACTCCCCCTGCTTGTGTTCCCTCTCTCACTGGCTGTCTCTCTCTGTCAAAATAAATAAAATCTTAAAAAAAAAAAAAAAAGAAAGCACACATGTATTATGATGAGAGCGATTGCCAGATGATTTTGGATGAAAACAACTCCCCTCTCTCAGCCTGGACCCTTGTAGGGTTTTGTGAAGTAATGGCAAAATTTAGAATCAATTAGACCTGTGACTAAATCCCGACTGCTATTATTCAAAAACTGGGTGACCCTAAGAAAAGAAATCACTCTAAACCTCAGTGTAGTCACTTGTAAAAAAAAGAATATATACCTGTGAAGATTATTACATGAACTAAAGATAATGCAAGCAAAACCAACAGGATGTGTTTGATTTGTGTGGTTGTTCTATCACTGTTCAACTTCCAGATTTCTTGCCCCTGTGGTAAGGATTGTGAGATTTTCCTGAGTTAAGGGGATCATATCTGTATCCACTTCAGTCCTGAGCCCTGTGGAGATGAGTGGAATTTACTTGCCCTCATCCTCTATGCCTGAGTCAAGACTTTTCTCTTTAATACGGATTCCCTCAAAGGAGCTTAAACATTTCTCATGATAACTGAAAGACAATGTTATGCTGACAGGCTATGAATGGAATCCTAGGAGGCAAAATTTGGAAGGGAATTTAGTAAAGAAAAGCCTCTGAGGCTGTAAAAGTGTTTAATTCTGCCACCACGAGGAGCCATGTGTGGAATTCCTTCGCTTTGCCTATAGGCACCAGGTGTCTTTTGCTATCGTCATTTCTTTGCTTGACTTCTTTAAAATTTCATTTTCTTATAGCTGGTGTTTTACCAGTGCCTTGTGGGCTGAGGACTAGCTGAGGAGTGAGTGATTAGGAACTCAGATTCATGGTGTTTCCTTATATCATGTAAATGTCAGTGACTATGTTCTCTTATATACACAAATAAATTTCATTCACGTACATAGAAATAAATAAGCAAGCCAACCCTCTTGGGGATAACTTGGCTGCTGAAAAGAAGTACAGAACAATAGTGTGTGTGTGTGTGTGTGCTTGTGTGTATGTGTGTACGCGTATGTGCACTGCATGCATGCGTGTGTCTATACTTTTTTTTTAACTTATTGAAGACGTCTCAAAGTACCTCACGATAATGAATTTGTTACTGCCAGCTCAGGGACTCTGCATGTCAATGAGAAAAACTATCTGTATTTGGTCCCACGCATTCCTCAGTTGGAGAGATCAAGCATTTTTTTATTATTTTTATTTTTATCTGTACGAAGCTGAGAAACTGGGTAAAACCCTAACATATATCATGTGATCTTTCTCTGGTTCTTTTTTTTTTTCCATCCTAATAATCTACTCTTACTAGCCCACCTAGGGAATAGGCTTCTGTGAAATGATTTATCTGGAAATGGTGTGTTCCTGGTGCATATATCAGCAAGTGTCGTTTCTGTGAACCAGCTGTAATTCTCTGAGGAGCATTTCTCAGCCAGCTGTAGACATCTTAAGGTCTAGTAATCTGGCCATTTATACTCTTAATATCTAACCATAACATTATTCCCTCTCTTCCAACTGCTCTCTTTCTCTCTCTCACACACACTCATGCACACACACTCACACAAACACACAAATTGACACATGCACAATCATTCTTCCTCCCCTCTACACTATGGGTCCTTACATTTTTACCATTACATATAATAAAGAAAATTATAATGATAAATCAGGGAAAAATGCAACATGTTACGACATATCCAAGCATTTCCTTAAACGCAAGAACCGTTTGATGCTCAGGAACAAATATTCATCTATGTGAAGTATTTCAGCCTAGAGTGTTATACTTATTTCTCATAAGAAATCCAATACTTAAAAGTTCTGCTTGTTTGAGCTTCTGAATGGATTCTTTCATTACCTTGATGCTTCACTAAGGCCATCACAAAACAGTCCATTAAGAAAATACATTAGAGGGGTCCCTACAAAAACGTTTAGTTGATCCAATAAATCATTAATACTTATGAAACCTGCATAAAAATTCCCCAGATTCCATCATCTCCTCCCTTCCTAAACCTAAATGTCAAACCCACACCTTTCTGTACATCTAAGTCCAGTACCCTCCCTCTTCAGGCTGCTGAGACAGTTCCAGAAGGAAGTGACAGAGTCACACGTTCACATCAAGTTTGTGTCGACAATCAGGTGAACCCTAAGAAAGGACCAGGACTTTTCTTTATTTCCAATCCTAGATAGGAAATAACATCTTTATGTAGCTTAGCTCATTCCAACACTGTCTCAACAAAAAGATATGTTTTTGTCACTTTCATGCACAGATAAGACTTGTATCAAGGTTGTTGGGGAAGGCATTGCGATTTTTCAATTTAAACAACTGCTCATATCAGTGAAGTCTTGGTGAAACAAATTCCCAGTGAAACACAAGATAAGGCAAATCCATTAGTATATTAAATAGAAATTTGTTGCTGTATTATGTGTACCAGTGGGGGGAAAAGAAAGGAAGGAGAGAGCATCTGGGTGTGATCTGATAATTACCCATTAACTAGTGCAATTAATAAATTCTCCAGACAATAACCTTGACCTAAATATTTGCTCAAACCCACAATTATTGTGTTGATGGCAGATGACAAAGAGATTTCAGGCATAATCTTGCCCTGCTTTCCCTGCTCCTGCTTATGTCTGAGCAGAGGTCAGGTGGCCTTGCTCACAGCTGGGGGCTTTGCTTAACTTGTGCCCCGTTGTAGAGATTGAATTCAGGGAATATGGAGAGACAAACACGTGAAAGTAATCTATAGAGGGTGAAGTGACTTTTTCTCCTCTTCAGCTACAGATTAAATTAAAACACTAGTTGTCATTACTTACTTCAGGCTATTATAAAAAAAAATATATCAAAGACTGGATGGCTTAAACAATGAACATTTATTTCTCACTGTCTTGGAGGCTGGGAAGTCCAAGATCAAGGTGTCAACAGATTTGGTGTCTACACCACTTCTTGGCTTAGACAGCGGTTTCTTGATGTGTCTTCACATCCTTACATGATGGGAGAGAGTGAGTTCTGGTTCCTTCATCTTCTTATTAGGGCACTAATCACGTCACAAGTGCTCCTCCTTCAGGACCTCATCTAAGCTGAATTATTTCTCAAAGGCCCCATCTACGAATGCCATCCCATTGGAGATTAAAGCTTCAGCATATGGATTTGGGGAGGACACAGATATGCAGTCCACACACACCCTGATCAGGCCATTGACACGGCCCCCATCTCAGTAAAATAATTCTGATGAATGCTGGAACTCAGGGTTGATGGGCCATACGGAGTTAAGCTAAAAAAAAAACTGGTGTCAGCTGGTCCGGGAGGCAGAGGATGGCTGAGAGGATGTTTCCAAAAGTTGAATGGAAAAAAAGTGGGAGGGTTGCCAGACGCTGGAAGAAGGGGCATCCCTGGGTCTGTTCTGTCCAACACTGTTGAAGTAAGAGACAAATCTGTGGACTGCCAGCACATCGTCTTGACAAAGGATTTTTTGCACTACACTACCGTAAATGTATTTTCTCTTCCTTATGATGTTCTTGATGACATTTTCTTTTCTCTAGCTTACTCGATTGCAAAAATACAGCATATAATACATGTAACATATAAACTATGCGATAACTGACTGTGCTATCAGTTCAGGAGGCCGTTGTTCAGTTTTGGGGGAGCCAAAAGTGGTACGTGGATTTTTGACTGTGCAGGGGTCGGCACCTCTAATCTCCCCTCTTCTCTCACCCTGCACTACTCAAGGGTCAACTGTATTCTTAAATCCACAAAAATTAATGGCGCATAGTTAACAGGACTACAATGTGAAATGTATTTCCGACTCTAGATTATGTTTAAAACATTTGAATGGTACTGTAAAAGGAAATGAGAAAGAAGAGAAAATTTAAACTTTAGAAGTTAACAGGACATGATTTTGAGAGGTCAGACATGTGCAGGTAGAGAGAAATATGGCAGGGCCATAACTATGTCTAGCCTGAAACACCATCTCCTTGTCGCAAGGAGAGCATCATGAGCCTGGCCATACTGCCAGCAGATGATATTGCTGATGGCCTCCTGCAGGTGGAGGAGGGGATGGGTTCAATTTCAACTTCTAAAATCAAACACAGAAGAGCGCCTATCTGGGGCTATCATCTACTATCAGTTCAATGTTTCCACTGGGTGTTTTTCTCCCCTTAGGTCCGTCTCCACATTCTTTTTCCCCTAAGAAATAACTGAATAAAAAGTAAAAGCAATCCTGAAATGATGGTGATGTCTTGACTGATGCATTTTCATGACTTCTGGGGATGGACTGGCTTCATGGGACAGCAACTTCCCTGAGCACTTCCTATGGGGTATTAACAGCAGAGAGGGAGGACTGGTCCCCAGGAAAGCTTTGCTGGCACTTTTTTGGTCAATAATGACTAAAGGTCACTTCAGCCACAATGACAAGGAGAACATCTCCCCTTTACCATTCCTTCAAAGGCATCTGAGACTTCAGGCATTCAGATCTTCTAAATTCCTCATGCTAGGGGGATTTTGGTTTTGCTGGAGATAGAGGGGCGAGAGAAGCTCTTGAAAGATCATCCCTCAGAGAATAAAGTTGAACCTTTAACCCTCACTGAACTAGAAAGATAGATCCTGTTTGAACTTTGGGAAGAGAATCACGGAAGCAGAAATGTGGAATTTTGCTGTTTTGCCATGTGATCTTACACAAACAATCCCAATTAACCTTTTCTGTGCCATCTGGTAGAACNACCTGCATAAAAATTCCCCAGATTCCATCATCTCCTCCCTTCCTAAACCTAAATGTCAAACCCACACCTTTCTGTACATCTAAGTCCAGTACCCTCCCTCTTCAGGCTGCTGAGACAGTTCCAGAAGGAAGTGACAGAGTCACACGTTCACATCAAGTTTGTGTCGACAATCAGGTGAACCCTAAGAAAGGACCAGGACTTTTCTTTATTTCCAATCCTAGATAGGAAATAACATCTTTATGTAGCTTAGCTCATTCCAACACTGTCTCAACAAAAAAGATATGTTTTTGTCACTTTCATGCACAGATAAGACTTGTATCAAGGTTGTTGGGGAAGGCATTGCGATTTTTCAATTTAAACAACTGCTCATATCAGTGAAGTCTTGGTGAAACAAATTCCCAGTGAAACACAAGATAAGGCAAATCCATTAGTATATTAAATAGAAATTTGTTGCTGTATTATGTGTACCAGTGGGGGGAAAAGAAAGGAAGGAGAGAGCATCTGGGTGTGATCTGATAATTACCCATTAACTAGTGCAATTAATAAATTCTCCAGACAATAACCTTGACCTAAATATTTGCTCAAACCCACAATTATTGTGTTGATGGTAGATGACAAAGAGATTTCAGGCATAATCTTGCCCTGCTTTCCCTGCTCCTGCTTATGTCTGAGCAGAGGTCAGGTGGCCTTGCTCACAGCTGGGGGCTTTGCTTAACTTGTGCCCCGTTGTAGAGATTGAATTCAGGGAATATGGAGAGACAAACACGTGAAAGTAATCTATAGAGGGTGAAGTGACTTTTTCTCCTCTTCAGCTACAGATTAAATTAAAACACTAGTTGTCATTACTTACTTCAGGCTATTATAAAAAAAATATATCAAAGACTGGATGGTTTAAACAATGAACATTTATTTCTCACTGTCTTGGAGGCTGGGAAGTCCAAGATCAAGGTGTCAACAGATTTGGTGTCTACACTACTTCTTGGCTTGTAGACAGCGGTTTCTTGATGTGTCTTCACATCCTTACATGATGGGAGAGAGTGAGTTCTGGTTCCTTCATCTTAGGGCACTAATCACATCACAAAGTGCTCCTCCTTCAGGACCTCATCTAAGCTGAATTATTTCTCAAAGGCCCCATCTACGAATGCCATCCCATTGGAGATTAAAGCTTCAGCATATGGATTTGGGGAGGACACAGATATGCAGTCCACACACACCCTGATCAGGCCATTGACACGGCCCCCATCTCAGTAAAATAATTCTGATGAATGCTGGAACTCAGGGTTGATGGGCCATACGGAGTTAAGCTAAAAAAAAAACTGGTGTCAGCTGGTCCGGGAGGCAGAGGATGGCTGAGAGGATGTTTCCAAAAGTTGAATGGAAAAAAAGTGGGAGGGTTGCCAGACGCTGGAAGAAGGGGCATCCCTGGGTCTGTTCTGTCCAACACTGTTGAAGTAAGAGACAAATCTGTGGACTGCCAGCACATCGTCTTGACAAAGGATTTTTTGCACTACACTACCGTAAATGTATTTTCTCTTCCTTATGATGTTCTTGATGACATTTTCTTTTCTCTAGCTTACTCGATTGCAAAAATACAGCATATAATACATGTAACATATAAACTATGCGATAACTGACTGTGCTATCAGTTCAGGAGGCCGTTGTTCAGTTTTGGGGGAGCCAAAAGTGGTACGTGGATTTTTGACTGTGCAGGGGTCGGCACCTCTAATCTCCCCTCTTCTCTCACCCTGCACTACTCAAGGGTCAACTGTATTCTTAAATCCACAAAAATTAATGGCGCATAGTTAACAGGACTACAATGTGAAATGTATTTCCGACTCTAGGTTATGTTTAAAACATTTGAATGGTACTGTAAAAGGAAATGAGAAAGAAGAGAAAATTTAAACTTTAGAAGTTAACAGGACATGATTTTGAGAGGTCAGACATGTGCAGGTAGAAAGAAATATGGCAGGGCCATAACTATGTCTAGCCTGAAACACCATCTCCTTGTCGCAAGGAGAGCATCATGAGCCTGGCCATACTGCCAGCAGATGATATTGCTGATGGCCTCCTGCAGGTGGAGGAGGGGATGGGTTCAATTTCAGCTTCTAAAATCAAACACAGAAGAGCGCCTATCTGGGGCTATCATCTACTATCAGTTCAGTGTTTCCACTGGGTGTTTTTCTCCCCTTAGGTCCGTCTCCACATTCTTTTTCCCCTAAGAAATAACTGAATAAAAAGTAAAAGCAATCCTGAAATGATGGTGATGTCTTGACTGATGCATTTTCATGACTTCTGGGGATGGACTGGCTTCATGGGACAGCAACTTCCCTGAGCACTTCCTATGGGGTATTAACAGCAGAGAGGGAGGACTGGTCCCCAGGAAAGCTTTGCTGGCACTTTTTTTGTCAATAATGACTAAAGGTCACTTCAGCCACAATGACAAGGAGAACATCTCCCCTTTACCATTCCTTCAAAGGCAACTGAGACTTCAGGCATTCAGATCTTTTAAATTCCTCATGCTAGGGGGATTTTGGTTTTGCTGGAGATAGAGGGGCGAGAGAAGCTCTTGAAAGATCATCCCTCAGAGAATAAAGTTGAACCTTTAACCCTCACTGAACTAGAAAGATAGATCCTGTTTGAACTTTGGGAAGAGAATCACGGAAGCAGAAATGTGGAATTTTGCTGTTTTGCCATGTGATCTTACACAAACAATCCCAATTAACCTTTTCTGTGCCATCTGGTAGAACAGGCGTTATGATCAAATAATTTTAATTTAGTACACATTAGAGTTACCTTACGTGAAAAGCACGGAGGAGAGACATAAAGGGGGTACAGGGCCTCCTCCGGGAACTCGACATGACAGCGATGAATGCTAATACCAGGTACTATAGGGTAGGCCACCTGCTTCCTAGAGAATAGGACCACTAAGATATGTCGACTTAGGCCATGAGGACCCATCCTTGGTTCCTCACGGGGGGTGGTCCCCCACCCGCTAACAGTGCCCACCTCTTACTGTTTCCTGCCCCTTGCTCCACGAAAGCCACCCAGGCGGCCATCCTCTCCCAACTGGGCTCCAGCCGTGGCGTCCGACGGTCCTTCCTCTCGTTCTCTGAGCGCGCCACGACGTTTAGCTCTACCGAATGTCCGCAAGTTTTTCTACCTCTCTGACTTGTTCTGACGAACTTCCGCTGATCCTTTAGGTCTCGCCTTAAATATCTCTCCTGGGGGAGACACTTCTTGACCCAAGAGCTAATTGGGTCTATGGTCTCACTCTACACCCCTATCTCAACACTCACTATCTCCGAACTGCAATTTCGAGTTTAGCGTCTCTCTTCCCCGCGTCGCTAAAGTTTGGTTCAGCTACTACACCCTCCCCCGCAACTAGCAAAGTGCCCGGCATGTATTAAATATCGCATGTGTATAATCTGTGTCTGAGTAGTTTCAGTATGTAGAAGTGGATAGAGAACCGATGTTTGCGGCATTCTGGAGAGACTGGAGTATCATACTCAGGTGTGGGATAGTGTAGCATACCGTCATGGAGACAGTACTGAGGTTGTGACCCCGGAGCCCCGTCCCAAATCCACAGCTTATCAGCTGTTCATCTTTGGGCAAGTTGAATTCTATTTGAGGATGGAATAAAAACAGTCCTACCAATGACTCTGCATACAGATTATTGCTGTTAATGTCACATTTACTTTCCTACGAAGAAGAAAGCCACAAGCAAGAAAGAGATTTATCCCTTATGACTTCTTTATCTCACTTTTAAATAATGGGGTAATGTTTAAGTACCTCTAGGTTCATTCAGCAATGCCATTCTATGATTTCATTCTTGGAAATGATATTCAGGGATGATAGTTCAGAGCAAGGGACTCCTGAGACCCTCCCCTCTCCTACGTCTTATTAACTCAGTACGTATGCAGGTTCTTTGAGAGCTATATTTTCAGAGAAAATGGTATCATGCCAGGACTCTTCAGAGTGGGATCTGTAGGATGTAAATCTGATATCTGCATTATTTGGATGAGCTTAGATATATCTAACATGAATTTTTTTACCTCTATAGAGCCACCCCATTTGATATATTATAATTTTTTTTTTTCCCAGGAAGGTGAATTGAGATTCAATGGCATGGGGTCATAAAATGTGCTTGGACTGCTGAGTCAGCAGCCCGGGACAGCAGCCCATCCAGGGGGAGAGAGAAAAAGCTGGGAAGAACAGCCTGTCCCTTGGGGAGAAGGATTTTATCATAGAAACAGCAGCTGCATGGTGACAATAAAAAGTAGGCTGACTTTTCATTGGTTTTATAATTGTTGTTAATTTCTCTTTAAGACAGTACACTACCCCCCGCATTTGCCTGCACCTGGGGCAGAGGGCAGACCATCCCAACTGCACCCCTGTATCATTGGCTTGGGATTTCATTTTTTTGCCACCCCACCTAAGCAATCTTGGGCATGCAAATGGCTGGGTCTGTTCCCTTACTTTCAAAATTTTGAAACTTACAGGTTTGATATTCTTTGGTTTATAATGCCAAGTCATATAAATTTACTGGGGAACCTTGATATCCTCTGAATTTCTGTGACAAGTGCAACTATGTTCTCTAAATTGTCATCATTCTCTTTCACCCCTGAGGTCTGCACATTAGAACATTTCAGTCTTAAACATTTACTGGAAATGTTAGATAAGAAGAAACACATACTGTGTTCATTCTAATCATCAGCCAATTCTTCAAATTTCCAGGCTTTTGAAATAGGGTCAACAGAAGGCTATTTTCAAATCAGATAATTCTGCTAGCCAAGAAACTTCTCTCTTGGCTCTCAGTAAAGTATGAACTCCTAAGGCTTCCACGAGTCATTCCATCCATACGTAAGAGGTGAAAACTCCCTCTCCTAAGTTGGATTAAATAAAGTAGCATGTGGATAAATATGTATACAATATGTTAATAAGGGGAGGGGATTCTACTTTCTTTCATTACATCTTCCATTCATGTCGCCCTGAGTACAGAGTACAGAGGAAGCTGTTAAATTACATTTAATAACAGAGCAGGGCGTAGAGTGTATATTAATTAAATATCAGCAGATGGTAAAGGCAGACCTTGCTGAGTATGAATAAGGAGAGAGAGAGTTCTAACTGCCATGTAATTAAGTTGAACCGTAGAAACAATGGAGGTGCGATTACTTTTTTATTAACACATTATACTTACATGTGATGTGGAAGAATTTAATTACACGGTAACTCCTCTTACGTGAATCCAAGTTGCTATCACATCCAGTTGGTCTGTGTTCCCAATAAACACGATGGAGCTGTCCAAATCACGCTAGTGGCAGGGTTTTGATTGTCACGTTGAGCAAGTCCCTGAATGTCCCTCCATACCTCAAGGTGGCTAGCATATCACTTCTGTTTCCTGCTAAATATTAGCGGGTAACTCCAGAACTCCAGAGAAGAGCAGACGCAGAGGGGTGAGCTCGTGTTTCTTGCTGGGGCATGTCTTGGACATATCACATTTGATCATCAGCTTTCACACAAGTTAGAGAAAAAGTCAGGAAAAGAGAAAACGAATCTGTTTCTGCCTTGAGGTTGGGAAGCAAGTTAGTTGAGTTGTAAGCAACCTCGAGTTGTAAGCAAGCTCACTCCTTGAGGGTTGTTTGCTTTTCATGATCACTTGTTCATTTGGACGCAGAGGTATTTATTAAACTGCAGTTGTTACTTGCTGGTCAATAATACACATATAAATATTTTTAATTTCGTAACAAGAGAGTTTAGCCTTTTCTTTTCCGACGGTGCTGGTCTAGTGTCCACCAATGTTTTCATGGAATTCTCAGTATGTTGACGTTTCTTTCTTTCTTTCTTTCTTTTTTTTTTTAAGATTTATTTATTTATTTGAGAGAGAGTGTGTGTGTGAGCAGGGGGAGGGGTGGAGAGAGAGGGAGACAAGCAGATTCCCTGCTGAGTGGGGAGCCCGAAACCAGGCTCAATCCCAGGACTGAGAATCATGACCTGAGCTGAAGCCAAGAGTCAGACCCTTCACTGACTGAGCCCCCCAGATGCCCCTGAAGCTCTTATTTAAAGGAAAAACTGATAGATGCTCATGGGCAGGGCTCTTGATTAATATTTGTGATTGACCTAGACCTTCCCTAAACTGATTATGGGCATATGAAAACTGATTTCAAGGAAGTAAAAGATGAGTAGCTCTTACGAGAAAGAATTTGGTGATTATTTGCTTTAAGGGGAGAAATAGCCTCTGGAATGACCTGCCCCAATTTTATAGCTAGGAAAGTAAAAGTATTAGCTAAAAGTATTAGCTAAAAGTATTAGCAGACAGACAAACAAACCATAGAAGGAAGCACTTCGGATCACCCCTCAAAAACTAGCCTCATCATTTCCCTCCGTGTCGTGGTAAGACTTGATCTCTAACTCCTTCTCTGTCCTCTTCTCAAGGCTGGAGCCATGAATGCTAATACCAGTGGTCACTGACTGTGAGCTCTTGATTCAACTGTGCCCGAGGTCAGGGATGGTTTTAGGGGAGCCCTAATGAAAATATGAGGTGACTCAAAGGCCAGCCTTTTTTTAAATTTTTTTATTTTTATTTATTTGACAGAGAGACAGCCAGCGACAGAGGGAACACAAGCAGGGGGAGTGGGAGAGGAAGAAGTGGCCCTCAGCAGGGAGCCTGATGTGGGGTCTGATCCCAGGACCCTGGGATCATGCCCTGAGCCGAAGGCAGAGGCTTAAAGACTGAGCCACCCAGGCGCCCCTCAAAGGCCAACCTTAGTTCTAATCTTCTCTTTCCTCTTTTTGTTTAAGTACAGGTCTTACAATATGGATTTCAGACCAAATTCTCGTCTTACACTCTAATTCCTGGAACTGGATCTCAGTTTTCTGGGCTGTGGAACTGCAAACTTGCCCAGTATTCAAGCCTCTTGGGAATTTAGACAGTAAAAGTAACTCACCCAAGATTACATACTCATCAGGGAGGGGGCTGAATTACCCACAGCTGTTTGACTTGAAGGCCTGAAAATATTAGTTACCAAGTTCTGATGACCTTGAGGTTTTTCTGTTTGGGGCCATTTATTTCTAATGCTCTGAACATGATGACCTTCATTTACACCCCTCTCTGAAATTCTTTTTAAAAACACATATTCTGAATTCAAAGCCATTAAGTTTCAGGAACCAAAACACACAAACAAAAAACAAGCACCCTCCTAATTTTTTTTTTTTTAATGCAGTAGTAAAAAGCATCAATGCTTTATGGAACTGGCTAAGCTACTGGCCATCTCTGTAACCCTCCTTGGGTTACTTCAAATCTCTGTTCCTCTGTTTCTTCATATTAAACGTAGAATGATAAATCCTGCTAAATTAGGAGATTGTAAGAATGGAAGAAACTAACAATGTCGGTCAAGGGCTAAATAGCTCGTAGTCAGCTACCTTTTTGCCTTTCCTAACATCAACAGATGAGCCCTGGTTATAATTAGGGCTTGGGAGGGAGGTTCCTGAATGATTATGAGATCGTTTCAAGCCAGGAATAGAATTACAAAAGAAATCTCTTAAGATCGAAAGGGCTTCCCATATCTAGGATTTGTGTTTTTAAATGATGTGACTTGAAGTAAGCATGCTTTCATGCTTTTCTTTCTCTCGGAAGGAGATTCTCAGAAAAATTCTAACTACCCACTTTGGTTTAATCCCAATAAATTTTGGATTCAGAGCATGTTTTAAACACTCAGGGCCCTGAGTTAAAAGGCATTTGCTCCTGAGTCAAATATAAATGGATCCAGATAATGCATCCTTCTGGTGTAAGAGCAGGGGGACGGGATCCCTGGCAACCTGTAGCCATATCACAGGTCAGAAGCGGCTGGGAGCGAAACGGCTGCTATTGATCCTGAACACATTCCACGACCTTCCCTAATAAATGGTGAAGGAAGAAAGTGGCCACAGTCATGGGCATTATCATTGGTCTATGAATAACCATTTTTTTTTAATTATCAAAGGTCATTTAAAATACTGATAGTCTCCAAAAGGACAATAACGTCTAAAAAACTATCCATTTCAAATTTAGAAGTGGCTTTAAAATTTACCTACTCTAACTGCCCCCTGACCTTTTTCAGGTAAGGAAACTGGGTCTCAGAAAGCTGATGTGCCCTGCCTCTCGTTGCGCTGAATAAGGAAAGGGTTAAGATAGAGACAGGGAGAAGTGGGGGGCCCCTGGCTGGGCTCTGAAACTACTCCTGGCAGGCAGAAGCGCTAAGCCAGGGTGAACAAGAGATAAAGAAACCGATCACCTGGTCCTGAATTTTTCTTTGGTAGCTACAGTGTAATCATTGAAAATGGTCAAACCTCTAAGAATTAAGTCATTCAGGGTGTTTTCAGTAGCCCATGCTCCAACCAAGATGGCACAAGAAACTCAACGCCACAAGTTTCTCAATGCCACTAAAACCCTCAGTGGCAACCCATTCAGGTGCCCTCTCGCTCCTGAGAGCTTTTTCTGTATCCTTGCTTGATAAAATTCTATTGCTTTGCTCACTCTCCTTTGTCCACGAGATTCATTCTTTGACTCTGTGAGACAAGAACCCTGCGATCCTGTAACAATACCATTTAATATATGGTTCCATACTCTGATCCCAACCCCCTTTCCATGCTCTTCCCTGGAACATCACTGGATTAACTGCATTGAGTTAGCTTAATCATGCCTGGGAAATAGAAGGAGTAGACATGGTCCCTCATGAATCTGGCCTTAAATCCTCACGGGAGCACCACTTACCTGCAGTTTTTAATGAACAAATGGAGCCATGTGTACATAAACACGGTCATTCCCTTTAGGCCCGACAGGCTCATTGGGTTTCTCCCAGCTGCATGCATTGTCCGAACCCCCAGGAGTAAAGTTTAGGGTATCGCTCTCCTTCTGTAACATATGTCAAGTGTCACATTGCAGGCATGGACTTCTTCCTCCTTCGGTTCTGTGGCAAGATTTGTAACTAGAGCTGCCTTCTCCAAAAGCAGGGTTTGAAACAAAGATTAGTATACTTATATGTGCCCACTATAGTTCTAAATGGAACCTCTTTCTAAAAATAAACTTAAGAAATCAGCCCTCGACTATTAAATTATAAGACACAATTAATAATTCATTTTTATTAATACAGATAATTCCTCTGGGTCATTTAAAATGCATATGGCAGTGCAGTAGGGGCAAGCCAACATAAATTCACTTCCTCAAGTCACTCTTATTATTTTTCTAAGAACCTGGATAGATGTAGGCAACCTGACACACTGTGGAAGGAAAAGAAAAACATGTTTCAGACTGAAAAAAAAATAGACAATTCCCAACAATAAATAAATCCACCCTATGGCCTTCAAAAATTGAAAGAATACAGGAAAACTTCATATCTAGAAATAAGATAGAATATTATATGTATTTCTCCACCACTGGCCAAGAAACATCTGATTTTTCTAAATTGTAAGAAGAGCACTGGGGTAGCGAAACCTATCCTACTCTATCACTAAAGAAAATGTTCTAACCTCACAGACAGTGGATTTTTTGACAAACACCCTGTAATTTTAAGCATGGTGTTCCTAAACTGCAAATAAATTCCAAGATATTTAGTCCAAAAGAGTAAAATTTCTCAAGTGGTTATAGAGTAAAGTCTATTTCTGGCCCTGAAGAGGACACAGTAAGTGGATCAGATTACAATCTAGGGACTTGAACCACTCTGACTCTGGTTTGACCTGGTCTTCATAGAAATGAACCACCCTTGGCTTTTCTCCTATTTGTCACAATCCAAAAATGTCTCTGCAGCTCTGGGTGCCTCTATTCTATGAAAGCAGTAAGACCACGATGCTCAATCTTTCTAGGCAAGGTAATAAGCAAAGCACAGCAGGGAGTGAGCCTCTGTCAATTTGAAACATTGTCGATCTCTCTCCGTGTGTTAATTTCAGGTCATTTCCCCTTTCTCTCTGGATATGGGATAGAGTTTCCCCAACAAGCCATGAGAAAATGCTTTTGGTATTGGGACCCAGAATATTAGATAAATAATTCAGATATGATTTTTATGAAAGCTCACGTGCAAACTTTATATTCATTCTTAACTTCTCTCTTTTTGCACACCCCCTTCTTATAGGTACTATACTATACGAAAACCAGAACATCAACACTCCACTGTTCCCACTTTTTAAAAAAAGATTTATTTATTTAGTTAGGAGAGAGAGGGAGAGAGAGAGAATCTCAAGCAGACTCCTTGCTGAGCATGGAGCCAGGTGTGGGGCTTGATCCCACAACCATGGGATTACAACCTGAGCCAAAATCAAAAGCCTGACACTTAACCAACTGAACAACCCAGGTGCCCCATCTACTGTTCCCACTCTTGTCCAGGAACCCACCACACATCTTCTCCAAGTGATTTCCCTTTCACCCACATGCCTATGTGGCCTATTCTCAGCACGATGACCGCAGGGACCCAGCTAAATGTTGCTAAAAATCTTTCCATAGCTTCACAGATAGGAAACTGACCTTATTTCTTTTTATACTCTCATTTACTTTCTTTCTCCCTGTGACTTTCTTGCTGATTCCAAAATATGTCAGGCATACTTCCAACTGTGGAACTCTGAATTTGCTTCAGGGAAATCACTTTATCCAGATTAACACATACCACACACCCTCAATTTCTTAAATCATTGCTCAGATATCCTGTTATCAGAGAGGACTTTTTAGGCTAATCTGAACAAAATATCCAATTTGTCTGCTCTCCATATGCTTCATCAGTTTCATCCCTAGTATTTATTATCACCTGAATGATTTGGATGGATGGATGGATGGATGGATGGATGAACGAATTGCTTTGTTCTCTAGATTGTGAGCACGTGAGAGTGTGAGCTTTACTGTGGTACAGCCTGCAACAGTGCCTGGCATCTAATATATACGCAGTATATACTTGTGGAATGAAGGAGGGTTGAAAAGATTATCCTAATTGATTATAACAAGTAAAATTCAATCTAAATGGCCCGAACTAGTTCTGAACGGTCCAGACAGATTCTTCCTGGATCAAAGAGGATTCAAGATGGAAGGTGCAGTGTTCACACAGTTTTCTACCAACTCAAATAACTGGAAGGAGCTGGTTACGCTGTGAGGGTTTTGAAGGAGTTTTCTCTTTTTGGTTGTTTTACCTTCACTTCCAAACATACACATGACCTATATCAGGCACTTAATGAATGATCATGAATTAAATTTTTGCCAGAACAGGGTGCAGTAAACCAATTCTGATTAGTTTGCATAAGACCCACCCACTTTAAATTTGTATTTATATGATAATTCACTAAAATTACTCCAACAGCACAGCTGTGGCTGATGATCACACTACATTTCACCTTTCCCTTTTCTAGTACAATTAGATTAGCCATAAAGATCTTGTCCTTTACAAACTCAACTGTCACAAATAGCATATGAAGTCAACGTGGAGAGAGGCTTTCTGAACTCTTACAGAAAGTGAAAGAAATTAAGATTAGTATAAACAGAATATTTGAACCTTTAGAAACAGATGCCCTGAACTGTGATTTCAGTATGGCAGGGCTGAGGGCTTTCTTCCAAATTCATAGTGAGATCAATTCTGCCTTTCATATAACTCCCTGGGAAAAATTTTGTTTGCAGTTACTGATAGTCTTTATTTAAAAAAAGAAATTATGACAGAAAAAAATTGCTAGCCATATGTAATTAGCTAATTACAAAGTCATAGTTACTGTATTAATACACTTAATATTATTAATACTTCTCACATTTCTTGAGCACTTCACCAAATGTCAAGCACTATGTTAAGGGCTTCAGATGTAATGCATATTTAATTCTCAGGCAGCTTTATAATACAGACACTAAAGTTATCTTTGTTTTGTAGACAAAGAAACTAAGATTTAGATAATGTCAGTTTTCTCAAGACCGCACAATTAGTACTTGATTGAAGTTGGGTGCCAATTCGACCCCAAAGTCTGGGTTGTTAGTCTCCAGTTTTATGTTTCAGTTGTATGGCTGGGGATGTATCCTGTTTTCTTATCAAAATACATGCAAATTAATTACAAAAGATTATCTAGAGTATACTATTCTTTACATAAGAAAGAAAGGAATATGAGACAATATGCACACATCTGCTCATTTCCACAAAAGAAATGGAGAAAGTACAATCTGGACACTAGTGAGACAGGTGACCTAACAGGAGATGGGAGGAAGAATGGGGGATGTAATGTGAGAGTAGAAGGGAGGAGGAGAGAGTGGCACTTCTTTAAATTCACCTCTTTGTTTACCTAGGTAAAGTCTTATATGTTTCATGTGATATAATATCTATATCTATGTCTACTTCTATATGTATATATCTGTATCATCTATAACTATGTTTGCTTCTCCTCTCCATTGCTGACACAGGGCTCCTAAAACTCTTAGAATTTCCCAAGTAAGGAAAGCAATATAGCTGTCGTTTGTTGCATAATGAGGTGACTTTTGGAAGCACTTAAGGATAGGAGCTGGTTGCCAGGAGAACCAACTATGTAATTAGTGAGTTGGAACTTTGGGTCCCACCCCTGACCCCTGGGGAGGAGAGAGGGACCAGAGTTAGACTGTCAATGGTCCATGATTTAATCAATCACGCTTGTGTAATGAAGGTTCCATAAAACCCCAAAAAGGATGGGTTCACGGGGTTTCTGGATTGGGGTACAGTCAGAGATTTTTGGAGAGTGGTACTGTCAGAGTGCACAAAAGCTCTGCACCCTTCCTAACCCCATACCTCACCCCCTATTTCATGGCTTCCATCTGACTGTTCCTGAGATATATTCTTTTATAATAAACTGGTAATCTAGTACATAAAATGTATTTCTGAGTTCTGTGAGCTGTTCTAGCAAATTAATTGAACCCAGGGAGGGGTTCCTGGGAACCTCTGATCTGTAGCCAGACAGACAAGCACAAGTAACAACCTGGACTTGCAGTTGGTGGCTGGAGGGGGGTGGCGAAACAGTCTTGTAGGACTGAGCTCTTAACCTCTGGTAACTGACGCTAGCTATCTCCAGTAGATAGTATCAGAATTGAGTTGAATTGTCTGAAAATTGCTTGTTGGATGTGAGGGGAAATCCACCTCCTATCAGAATTTAGTGATCAGAACCCCTTACTCTGCAAATAAATAGTTACGGGGTGCCTGGGTGGTGCAATCAATAAGGCATATGACTCTTGGTTTCAGCTGAGGTCGTGATCTCGGGATTGTGGAATTGAGCCCTGGTGTTGACTCCATGCTCAGGGCGGAGTTTGCTCGAGATTCTCTCTTCCCCTCCCTCTGCCCCTCCCCTCCCTCTCTAAAATAAATAAATAATCTTTAAAAAAATAAATAGTTAAAATCAACAAGGATGCTGTGAGGGGGATCTCAAATAGGATTCAAATTCTAACAAATGATGGTTACTGTGTCATGCTTGAATAACTTGAATAAAATAATCACATTTAAGGGGCGCCTGGGTGGTGCAGCCATTAAGCTTCGGCCTTCGGCTCAGGGCGTGATCCCGGCATGATGGGATCGAGCCCCACATCAGGCTCCTCCGCTATGAGCCTGCTTCTTCCTCTCCCGCTCCCCCTGCTTGTGTTCCTTCTCTCACTGGCTGTCTCTATCTCTGTCAAATAAATAAATAAAATTAAAAAAAAATAATAATCACATTTAAGAGGGAAGAAAGAAAAGGACTGACCTAAATAACTTTGGAAAACATGACTTTGGCTCTATGCTGGAAGGACAACAAAAAGAACTGTGTGGTGACATGGTATTCTTGTTCGTAAATTTGGTTTCCACAAGGATATGACTAGTAATTCTGAAACTAATTTATGTATATATTTGGAATGAGAAAATAAGTAAATACATAGTAGATAATGAGCCAGTTTTCTCACTTGTGGAGAAGGAAAAATAATTTTCCCTCTACCTTTCTAGGTTATTGGCTGAGACTCCCTGTAATAAAAGATAAATTAACAGAAGAAAAGAGAACAGAAGTTTAATAACATGTATACCTCTTGTATATATGGGAGAGACTCAGGAAAGTTGAGTAACTCTCCAAAATGGGCCAAGCTACCACCTTAAATAACATTTCCAGCTAAAGACAAAAGAAGATGTTGGGGGGATGATAGGTAAGGTCAGTTCAAAAAGTCTCCAGGAAAAGTAAACAAGAGTTAAGTTTTTATGCAGATTTAAATTATCACCTTATTGCAGCCCAAGTGTCCCTGTCCATCAATTAATGAATGGATAAAGAAGAGGTGATTATATATATATATATATATATATATATGTATATATATATATATATATATATATATAATACATTATAATGGAATATGAGTCAGCCATGACAAAGAATGAAATTTGCCATTTGCAACATGGATGGAGCTTGAGTATAATACTAGGTGTAATAGGTCAGTCAGAGAAAGACAAATACCGTAAGATTTCACTCATATGTGGATTTTAAGAAACAAAACAAATGAACAAAGGGAAAAAAATGAGAGAAACAATCCAAGAAATGAACTCTTAATTGTACAGAACAAACTGAGGGTTACTGCAGGGGAGGGAAGTGGGGGGATGGGTGAAATAGGTGAAGGGGATTAAGAATGCACTTGTCCTGACAAGCACAGGGTGATGTACAAGAGTTTTGAATCACTATATTGTACACCTGAAACTAATATAACACTGTATGTTAACTAACTGGAATTAAAATACAAATTAAAAAAAATTGTTGCCTATCCATTGATAAATTTCTAGAGATTTAAAGTCCTCCTTCTAATCCTGGTACAGAGAGTGAGGCCCTCTGACAAATGGCAATTTCCCTTTTAAATGTAAATGTCTCTGACAAAAGGGTAACTTCTACTTAGTTTTTACAGCTTTTCCTAGCCTGCTGTTTCTTACAAATAACCAGCCTAAAACTATTGTTATGCCAAGGAGGCATATTTTGGAGTGACAAATTTTGTTCCCCTTCACACTCTTAGATAACAAAGTTAAAGATAAGAAAAATCAACAATGCCGTATCTAGGTGCATGTGAATATACATACATCTCACTGTCTCTGTCTAAACAAAGGACCTATGAGCAGGGATACCCCTGCAGCAAGGAACGCCTCTAGTGTCCAGATCTTGATTTCTAATGTCATCCTTCAATAAAAAGAAGTAGTGCTCCTCGGACGTATGAGAGATACAGGGCTGGGGCAGAGAAATACAGGATGGTCTTGGGAGATCTTTTGCTGCCGAAAGTCAGAGAGTGCTTAAAACATAGTGGAGGTATGCTGAAGGAACACAGGAACCAACTGAAGGCTTTCTCAATGGCCAAATCTGTGACAACTTGAATAATACCAAAACAACACCAATAGATCATAATACAAGGAATAAGAAGAAATATCCTCGGGACTATACTGATAGAAATAAATAACTGAAATAAATAAATAAATTAGGGAGAAGGGAAAGCCCCTTCTTACGGAAGTCCAGTTAAACAAGGTAGAATGAATGATGAATGGAAGATTAGCACTAGGAAAACATTGCAGCGATAATAATAGTTGCAGACAAGAATCACTGAGGGATGCTAAAATTAGGGACAAAAATATGATGGGGAAAAAGGAGACTTGACTAAACTCAAAGTATCTCCCACAGGATACTTATTAATGACAAAGGGAAAAATTGTAACAATAAAGTAGAGACACCTACCGGACAGTACCTTAACAAATTGATCAAAATTAACATCACCAATAAGTATCCCTGTTAGGGAGCACTGAGAAGGGCACATGATCCAAGAATACCTGGTGGTATTCTTGCCAAAACGGCAGAACCCTATCTCATCCTGAAAAAATAGCAGAGAAATCTCATTCTCAAAATACTGTAAAACTAAAACGCATGTGACCAGTGTTTTTCAAATACTGAAGTATCTGAGAGATACGGATCATACTATGAAATAATCTGGAAATAATAAAGACTGGAACTATCACAAATCGGAGAAAATGGATACATAACAATCAAATACAATACAGAATCCTGAATTGGACCCAGAGCTGTAAAATAGGTATATTAGTTGAAAAATTGGTGAAATGATAACCGAGTCTATGGATTATTTAACCATGCCCCGTTAATGTGAATTTTCTGGTTTCAGCAATTTTGCTATGGTTATATATGATTTGAACATTAGAGAAAGCTGGGTGAAGGGTATACATGAAGTCTGTGTCCTAGTTTTGCAATTTCTGTAAGTCTGCTGTTTGGAGAATCCATTTTAAAAATATAAAAATACTTGAAAATAATTCTAGAACAGCAAGATGAGAGAGTACACATAATCTAAATGAAATATATTCATCATCAATAAGAGAGAAGACAATTTAGAACATGCTTTCTATTGAGCACTCTATTAGTCTGTTTAAGTTGCTGTAGCAGAAAATCATTGGCTGGGAGCCTTAAAAAATAGAAATTCGGGGCGCCTGGGTGGCACAGCGGTTAAGCTCTGCCTTCGGCTCAGGGCGTGATCCTGGCGTTATGGGATCGAGCCCCACATCAGGCTCTTCTGCTATGAGCCTGCTTCTTCTTCTCCCACTCCCCCTGCTTGTGTTCCCTCTCTCTCTGGCTGTCTCTATCTCTGTCAAATAAATAAATAAAATCTTTAAAAAAAAATAGAAATTCATCTTCTCACAGTTCTGGAGGCTGGAAGCCCAAGATCAAAGGTGCCAGCAGGGTGGGTTGCCAGTGAGACCTCCCTGTGTGGCTTGTAAATGTCTGCCTTCTCACTGGGTAGAAGAAAGTATGGTCTTTCTTCTGTGCATATGTGCAAAATGAGAAATCTCTGGTATTTCCTCCTCTTTTTAATGATGCTAGTCTTTTTGGATTAGGGTCCTAGCTTTACGAACTCATTTAGCCTTTAACTTGCATAAAGGCCCTATCTCCAAATGTGGTCACACTGGGGGTTGGGTTTTAACGTCTGCATTTTGGGGGAACACAATTCAGTTCATAACAAAGACCAGTGGGGCTCATAATCTTCGTATGTAAAAAAGACACAGTATGTATATTTGCTGGACATTTTTTATAGAAGAAAGAAGAGAACAAGGAGAAATACTTATGGAATAGGTTTGCTGGGGCAGGACCCAAATTTGATTCCCACATAAATCATACAGCTAGTGACACGAGAAACTACATGGAAACTGTGTGGGTGTGTGCGCGCGTGTGCGTGCATGTGTAAGGCAAAAAAACCACTTTGATTTCTCATCAGACTGCCCATATTTTCACATAACCTCTCAAAACAAGGGGGAAAAAAGGGATTTAGAAGCTCCATTAACTCATACTAGCTGAATCTCAGTTATATTCAATCTGACATAAAACTCCGTGAAACAGACAAGAATGACATTTAAATGCAAGCAATTGACAGACCTACCTTCCCCCCTCCACTCTAAATAATAATGTACAGCCACATTCTCTAGCCAATTCCACTTCCTAAGTACCTTGTTTGACATTTTCCCTGCAATGAATGGAACCCCTACCAGCATCATTAGCTTTGCAAGATTTTCTCCAGGGAACGGGCAAAGCAGCTGCCAATTCTAACCAGCCAGGATAGAGGGGAAATACAAAGAAACAAAAGGCAGGATAAAATGAAGTAAATCCCTGCAGTAAATTTGAGAGGTTTTATTTGCAAAAGTAAAAGATGAAACAAATATTACAGCTTTTGGATACGTTAGTAATAGACAACCAGACACTTACTGCAATCCAAAACAATCACATCAGAGGCCACAGCGAATCAAACATAAAGAGAGAGAAAGAAAGAGAGGGAGGGAGAAATAGCCTCAAGTGCCATGACCTATGCATCTGGATATGTAGAGTTTTATATGCATGTTTGGTCAGCTTGTCCTCATCTGGGGAAAGATTATTCCAGGGTTTTGCTCATTAGAGTTGTTGCTTTAGTTGACCTTTGAACTCTGGTTATAACTGCTCACACCTCCATCAGAAGGTGAAGCGGAGAGGCTCTTACATGAAGGAAATCTATAGCACTGATGTGAGAGGATAGAAAATATACATACTCATTTCTGCCTTTGGTTGCTGGCACAAAACTCCTAAAACCCTGGATTTCGAAATCTTGACATCTGGGCTTTGTCTCATTCCTAATCCAGACCCTAAGGCCTAAATCCAAAAGCTTGGAACAATGGAAATGATATAAACAGTCTCCAAGCCCAGATATTCTAACTTTATATGCTAAGTATCTATGTGGCCTTTGATAAGCCACTTAAACTTCAGAATTTCAATTTATTTGAATCTACAAAAACAGATTATCAACACTTCCCACGTTACAGCGATACACATCTGATGAATGAGGAAGTGTGTTGTAAGCCATAGAGACTATGGAAATCCAATCTCCTGGAAAAATGTGGTCAAATTCTTGAGGCCACCAGCCATTCTTCTCCTTCTCCCACTGGAGAACTTACTTATAGGGTTTGATAGAGTAGTCCAGGCACCAACATTCACCCCATGGCACCAACCTCAAGTACAGGCATCTTAACGCTCCCCAGGTGAGATACGGAGGGAAAGCAGTGATCTCACAGTGGCAGAAGACCGAGGGCCAGGTTGACGTGTGGTTTCATGAAGCTTGAGCGGACACATTCAGCTCCCTCCTCTAAGATCACAGATGGCAACTTAGGACAAGTACGAAATGGGACATGTATCAAGGTGTCTAGGTCTAGGAGGAAGTCAAAGGCCAGGCACTGGAGAGACCAACTTAGTGTGTCAAATTTAAGACTGAAGGATGCAAATGCAGAGTGTTTCCAAGCTAGAGGTTTCCCTTCAGTGGGAGGAAGTGCGTTTGAAGCGCGCTTTCCGAGACAGTGGCTATCCCTCCTAGTAGTTGTCTGCATTTTGTCTTCCTGGTCTGTGATGTGTGGTTTGGACTGGTTTAAGGGTCACAGGACAGACAGCAGGTAGGGGAAATAGAAACACACAGCCGAGGGGGGGGAAGACACCCCCCTCCAAAAAAAACTATCAAATAATGGAAGCAAATACCACAGAACGAACCTTTGATCAGCACAAAGATGAGAATCTGGCCAGCACCATTATAATTCCATACACCTCCCCATAATGTGTGCAGCAGTGTAATAAGAGCATTTCTTTGTGCAGTGAAATCTTGCTAAATTGATACAGTTTTATTCAAAACAGCATGAATTTGAAGTAGCTATTTCTCCCTAGTTGACTTAAATGTCTTATTGCTCTTAAATAAAATATCAGATAATATATACTTAAAGTTCTTTTTTTTTCATAGCTCCCTTAATATAGAATTAACAAGGTGTTACTCAATTATTTAGAGTTTTCTGGTAAAGTGCCCATAAAGCTTTCACAAAAATAATGGGAAATATGCCCATAATTCTCATCTGACATGCGATAGAACTCAAATTCTAGAAGGTGGAGCAACTTCGTTAGCCAGCGGGGCCAGTCTTCCATTTCATGAACTTAAGTAGCGTGGCGTGGGCCTGAGATCTGGAGTCAGCAGGGGTGAATGTGTGAGCGGAGCGTGGGTCATGGTGGAATGACAGCGAAGTGCCAGAATCAGCATGTGCGGTCCCAGCACACACTGTTAAGCAAAATTCATTTGGACAAACGGATTGCCTCAGAGAAACAGCAAGAGGTCTCCTAAAAGGGAATAGGAAATGCTGCTGCCGAGAATGCAGGAAGGAGCCGGGGGTATCTAGGGAGCTGGCACAGGGGAATGTCACCAGAGTCCCTGGGAGTCAGATTGACGCTGACGTTTGGTGTCTGCCGCGTTCAAGCTGTGGTACTGTACAGAAGGCATTTCTGAACCCTGCTTCCTTTATTTGTAAAATGAAATGCCAGCCTAAAATTCATGCCAGAGAGCTAAAGTGAGAGTCCCAGAAAAAATGAAGTCCAAAGACATTAATATTTTATTCTCAGAGAATTATTTTGACGATTAAGTGAGCAAAATTATGTGTAAGCGCTCTGTATGCTGTAAGTCATTATGCAAACACTGCTCTTTAATTTATGTATGCCATACAAAACGGGGAAAAATGCTCTCTTCGATTTATAAGTTAACTATAGAATTTTTAAAACATATATATTTTCAAAGAGAAAATTTTAAAAAGTTACAGTTAAACTCACTACTCAAACTATTATTAAAATGGTGCGGGAGATTTTCTGTGTTTGTGTATACATATGTGTGTGCCTGTATTTCAGTTAGCATGATATGATACATGCTAGACAGTAACTAAAACTACTTTTTTCTTGGGGCACCTGGGTGGCTCAATCGTTAGGCGTCTGCCTTCGGCTCAGGGCGTGATCCCAGCGTTATGGGATCGAGCCCCACATCGGGCTCCTCTGCTGGGAGCCTGCTTCTTCCTTTCCCGCTCCCCCTGCTTGTGTTCCCTCTCTCGCTTGGCTCTCTCTCTCTCTGTCAAATAAATAAATAAAATCTTAAAAAAAAAAAACAAAACCTTACTCTTTTCTTTTTACTAGCAGCATGTTTCCACATTCTTGAATATCTCACTTCTAAATAAGCGAAAAAGGAGATACTATTGACTTAATCCCCAAAAAATGAATCAGAGGTGACTTTTATAAGAAAAATATTTATTTAAGTCATTTGTTGGCAAGCACTTCCAACTGGCTGCTGGGATTTTTGTTACCGCAGTCAAGGACTGTGAATAAAAGATTGAAAAATATATATATTCAAAGCAAAAGTCAAATTGGAAATGAAAAAAAATCCATAGGGAGAAAAAAACAAAACTCCTTACTATGTGGTAAAGATTTTGGAAAAGTATTAAAGATTTAAGATATATTATCAGGCTTTGATGTCTAGAAGGATGGCTTATTGTAAAACTGAAATAAAATATCTAGAAAGTATTATTGAAAGAGAAAAAGACTAACTCTAGCTCAATGAGTTGTTGAAGAATAGCAGACATCAAACCTTGACCAGTACTTTATTTTTATTTTTAAGATTTCTATTTATTTGAGAGAGAGACAGAGAAGGAGAGCACGAGCAGGGGGAGGGGCAGAGGGCAAAGCCAACTCCCCACTGAGCAGGGAGCCCAATTTGAGGCTTGATCCCAGGACCCTGGGATCATGACCTGGGTCAAAGGCAAACGCTTAACCAGTCGAGCCACCCAGGCGCCCCAGACCAGCACTTTAGAGACCAGCTTTTCTGTAAACCCCATCAGCAGCCCTGGGTAGAATAATGAACCCCACATTACTAGTTGAAATATGTAGTTTTCTAGCATGAAAAAGACCATATGAGCTGTATGTGAAGCTGTTATTACTTTGGAGCCTGCTCCAAATTAAGAATTTCCTTCTAAACAAGTATTTGATCTAAGCTGGCATGTTCTTTTCACTCTGTGGCTTCCAGAATACTGCACCTTCTCACCTTTAGGTCATCGGCCCTGGGATGTATTACCTGCCCCAGGTGTGCCCATGTTTCTTGGCCAAGGAAGTTGGTTGTACACTTATTCATTATGCTGCTGGTAGCTATCACCATAGAACAAAGGGCCCTGCAACTTAGCGGTTTAACAGAGCAATGGGCATTTATGTTTCTTACAGATCTGAAATTTGGGCAGGATGTATGGAGCTGACTTGTAAATGCTTCGTGGCATCTGGGGACTCAGGTTGACTGACTCACTGACTAGAGAGGTTAGAATAGCGAGCCGAGGCGTCTCTCTCCTTGCTTCATGTCATTGCTCTGGCTTTCCACATGTTTCTCAGCGTGGTGGCCAAGAGCTGGACTTCCTATGTGGCCGCTCAGGGGGGTGGGAGGGGTGTTCCCAGAGGCCTGGGCAGAAACCTAACTTCAGAAGGCCTGGAATTATTGGTCAGGCAAGTCACGAAAGCCAGCCCAGGGAGAGGAATCAGATTGGACGTCTCAGGGGGAGGAGCAGCGGGGTATGTGAGCTACCTTTAATCTCCCACAAATTCTATGAAAAATGTTCTTCTTTGAAAGAAAGTTTTGAGAGAATAATTAGAGTGTGAGACTGAATGTAAGAATTCACCCTAATTTTTTGACTATTAAAAAAAGGAACATGATTTACAGTATCCTTTTCTCCAGCTTGCCTTGATTCTAATATAGCTAACTTTTTCTCAGTTCCTAAAAATATTGGTATCTGGGGCCCACTGATTTACACATTCAGGGAATTTCTCCCCTATGGTACTGCATTTTTCTTCTTACTTAAAAAAATAAGCAAGATGTTATAACTTATAAAAAATATTGCGAGAATTACCAGATATCTTAGTTTGGGGAGAGCAAAATCTTCATTTTATTTTCTCCTACCCAGAGGCCATAGCTAATATGGTCACATAGGCTGAAACTAAGAGAATTTTGTGGTTGATTTAATATCAGGTAAAATCTGCACCAGAAAATCATTTCACGTCTATTCAAATTGCCACCGAATAGCAGCGATGTTCTGGCAGGCGATGAGCAAAATAAACTGAAAAAAATGATAACGTTGAAAGCCAGAAATCGAGAATGGTACTGCTTGGGGATTATAGCACAAACAGTGGAAGAATGAAAAATCGGGGGAAAGGTGAACTAGTCTCAGGGATGTCTCCATCTTTCGAGAAGCAGTCCTTGAACTGAGAGAAAAGCAGAAGCGCATTATCATTTGACGTGATGATAATTTCTACTCCGAGCTGTAGTTTCCTTTATCACCACATGCTACCGGTGTAGGTGCAACTCACAAGACATCCCTGGGGTTTGCGAATCAAAAGCCTCTTCACTATTGCAATCTCTACAGCCTTATGATCTCATCCAGTTTCCAGGTTGTCAAGCTCTTAGACCCTCCTGTTGGAGGGGTCATAATAGAAAATACACTTGTTGAAAGGGGAACACAGATTGGGAAAATACCCTCACTTACTGTTTTAGATGCCACGATGGTTCTCTTTCCCCTTCTCTTTCTGGAGATTGCCTACAACCCGTATCACATGTAGTTCCTAACTCCTCCAATAATGGTGTGTTCCTATTCAGTCTTTTTGATACCTGACACTATTCAGAGCTCTTTTACTCCCTAGTTTCTTAGATCGTTATTTAAAGCTATGGAGTTGTATTGAACAGGCAGGCTGTGTAATGAACCCACAGAAGAGCTACAACTTATGTGGCATCCACTATATCCCATGTAATGTTCTGAGCCCTTCCCATATAATCCTAGCTTTTATCCTTACAACAAGACCCTATGAAGTAGTTACCATGAATTATGTCCATATTGCCAATGGGAAAACGAAGACACCGGACAGGTGAATTAATTGCTCAAGACATTACTCAAATAGCACACGGCAGAGCTAGGATTCAAACCTAAGCAACTTGAAGGCAAAGTGTGAGTTCTAACGTGACCTCTTAAAGGGCTCCTAGAACACGCTGCTATAGAAAGTTATTAAATGCCCACAGAGAGGGAATGCTCTTGCCCAAGTTCAAATTTAGTATTAAGAATTGTGGCTTTTCAGAGTTTTCTCAGATTTCAAGCCAAGTTTACCCACTGCTGGGTCCACTGCGGAAGAATGGAGCAGCCTGGGAGGGGATGGAATCTAGAGCTCGTATGTAAATCTTTATATACACTTTTGGTTATTTTTAGGCAAATGGTTGAGTGAATATTTAAGCTTCTTAAAGGTTTTTAGCACATTTTGCCAAACTGTTTTCCAGAAAGGTTGCACCTATTTAGCTCCCCCCCAACACACAAACTTGAAACATTATCTATGATAATTTATTCGATCTTTGCCTATTTTATGGTTGAGAGTGGAATTATGTCACTCATTCTTTGGTATATTGAATATTCATTAATAGACTGGTTATTGTATAAACACATACCTAGATCTGCTCTAGAACTAGGCTTCTAGATCTAGAATCAGACAGTGTCTGATCAGACAGTGATCTGGGGAATCAGACAGTGTCTCCAACTTGCTTTATTTTGCATTTTAATAGAAACTAGCCAGGTCTTTCATATGTTAATTGATGATTTGTGTCTCTTTCTTTGTGAACTTTGTGTTTAAGTCCTCTGTTTTTGTTGAAATGTTAGTCTCTTACTTTATTATTTGTAAGGTTAAATAAAATACTGATTCAGTTCAGATTCAAGTATAAGAATATTTTGAGACCTTTACAAAATTATGCAAGCATAGATTCTGGTTTGAACTGACTAATTGTTTTCTTCTATCCATCTACCCATCAAACAGTCATTGAGCTTTCATTACGCGCTCAAACTCGAACATTCTTGTAAGCACTGGGAGATATAATAATAATAAGATGCTGTTTCTGCTGTCAGGTTGATCACAGAGCAGTAGCAGAGACAAATGAGACAAGCAACTACAACATAGGGTCATTTTACTGTTAAACAGATGCATTTGTTTTTCTATTTGGCATTCATTCACCTTTCCTGGTTGGGAATGCTTTCCCACTTTGTGCTTTTGGGGTGGCAGACAATGCTGAGCTTCCAATGTGAATACTTGAGGAGCAAGGTACATCCTCTCTCTCTTCACTCCAGCAGCTAACTTGGCCATTTGATGCCAATAAGATGCTCTCATCCAGCACTTTGAATCTTAAGCAAGTGATGCAAGCATTAGTGGCTGTGATACTCGTGGTGTACAACAATGATGACAGACATGTCCTGGAGTCAATAGTATCCAGTTTTACTGGCAGTGTAGTACAGAGGCAGCAGAAATGTCTTGGTAGGTGTACTTGCTAACAGACTATAGTTATACTTCCTACTTTGTTAAGACCTGGAAGCTATGTTTATTGCTGTTGATTTTCCAAGTCTGTCCATGTGCTTGGGAAGGCCTTTCTAAACCATTTAGGTTCTCCTGGAAAATTGTTTTTCTTTCTCTTAACATAGTAAGGGTTGGTTTCTCCTACAAGGAACAAAAGCATAATACCTGCATGGATGTTAAATGCTAGGTTATAAGAGAAACACAATTAGGGCTCAGTTAAGCAATGAAGAGTTGATGTTGGCTTCATTTATAATTGTCACAAAACACATTTTTGGGGGTTTTATCTTACTTTTGTTTTGGCACATTGTTTGGATCAAGAAACTTTCTTTAAAATGATTATTGGAGAAATATTAACTGAACCCATGTAATGATGGAAAATGTCTTTGCAGAATCCTCAAGAAGAGTTTAGTTCTTAGAAAACCTTAATCTTCCTGCCTCGGTAATGTTTTACTAGCTGAGAAGATACTTATCTCAGCATCGGGCAACTTGTCCTTGGAAGGTTTTTTTTTTTTTTTTTTTTAACGATTTTATTTATTTATTTGACAGAGATAGAGACAGCCAGCGAGAGAGGGAACACAAGCAGGGGGAGTGGGAGAGGAAGAAGCAGGCTCATAGCGGAGGAGCCTGATATGGGGCTCGATCCCATCATGCCGGGATCACGCCCTGAGCCGAAGGCAGACGCTTAACCGCTGTGCCACCCAGGCGCCCCTGGAAGGTGTGTTTTAATCGCCTCTCTCTATAACTCATCTGTGGACTGCTTGTAAAGTCTTTCTTGACTTATATTAGTGTTTATCACATATCCATTATTTTCTTAACTCAGGTAAACTCTTTGGGAGAAATCATGTTATATACTTCTTCGAGTTATCACAGAGCTGAGAATAAAATAGGCATTCAGTAATTATTGCATAAATTATTGCAAAAAAAATTAGAAAGATAGAAGCAAATGTAATGCCTTTAAAGAAAAGATTTTATTTATTAGAAGGAGAAGAAAGAGAGCAAGTACAAGTGGGTGGAAGGGCAGAGAGAAAAGCAGACTCACGGCTAAGTGGGGATTCGTACGTGGGGCTCAATCCCAGGACCCTGGGTTCATGACCTGCTCACGGATCATGACCTAAATGGAAAGCAGACACTTAACCAACTGAGCCTCCTAGGTGCTCCGCAAACATAATGCCTTATAATACTGATCAAAATAGGAGATTTCAAGTGTCATTTGCTTCATATAACCAGAGCATACAAAGGCTATGTGATATGCTACATCATTTATTTAGTGAAGGACAGAACCAATTCAATGACTTTTTCTATACTAAACACATACATATAAGTCTGGATCAAGAAAGAAAATATCCCTAGCTCCCCAGAATTCCAAACAGTTCTGTGTGCCTTCTTCCACTATCCTGACTTGAAGCTCCAAAATTTGTCCATTTTTTGGCTATATATGTTATAGTCATAAATACATACTGTTTATGTTTATTCCTTTTGTCGATACTTTGTGATACTGTAATACACATCTATCTTGTGTGCAGCCATGTTGTTCTTTTTCATTGCTGTATAGTATTCCCCCATAGCAATGCATCACACTGTATTTATCCATTCAGCTGTCGCTAGATATTTGGGCTGTTTGCAAATGGTACCTATTTGAACCATCTTATACGTATTTTTCAGTGAATAAACATGTGCGCACATGCACACACTCTCACACACACGTGCCTGTTCGGTCTGCAGCTGGGAATGGAATTGCCTAATCATAAGACCCAAAGTTATACACATTTAGAAATAACAAAACCGAGAGCCTATTTATGAATGAGGAAAAATTATTAGGCAATTATAAGATTCAAAAACGATCTCCCCAGAAAACAGACTTTCACAAATGTGTAGCTCAAACCAGTTGGCAAATATCCGTAGCGACTTATTTTAGCATCACCACTTAGCCTTGGAGGGATATTTACATTCCTACCTGTGCGAGATTGTCTCTATTTAAATAGACTCTGAAGTGGGTCCTATGCTCTTGAGGCAAATTAAAAATGAAATCTGCGAAGAATTGACAGGCTGTTCCCTAGAAGTCTGAGCAGCTCTAATTATGTTACAATACGTTTAGATGGTTTAGCACAAAATACTCTGCCTGCCTTTTGAGAACTGAAACCTGAGTAGAATTTCCCCAAAGTGCTTCTCTTGATGTGCACAGGGAAGCTTCAACATTACACATTAACATAGGGAACAATTGTAGGTTTTTGTACTACTTAATTCATTGCTATGTTTGACTTCTTTTTACCTTCAGTAATATGGACAGTTTCACAATGCTGATTCCGAGTGTTCCTGAATCTCTGAGTGTTACTGTTGGAGTCGTGCCCGCCACGAATGTCTTTATCTTTGCAATCTCTCCGTGTGCAAGGTGAGGTTGTGATTCCTAGCCCCAAGTCTGGCAAAACCCCAGTCAGAGAGGGGCATGGAGGTGAGGGCAAGGGAGCACCCAAGGAGGAGGATAATTTGCTGAGCTTCAGCAACTCCTGCTCACGGAAACTTCTCTGTGTGGTGTGACAAACTTTCGGCTTACCTGTCACCAGCCTGCTTGCAGGAAGTCTGCCACATAGCCTCTGCCATGTTACGGTAACAGCAGGAGCTCAAAAGTTCTCCAGATCATCTTGTCCGGCTTGTGTTACATAAGCATTCCGGGTGACATATCCTAGAAGGAGAGGAATACAAATAAGGTGGTAATAAATGAGCAGAACTGGCTCCGATGGTAATGTTTTTCCAAAGGTGTCTGTGGGGAGTCAGTGAGGATGTCATAGTCACTGCCTAATTTGCGTGGCTTTCTATAATCATTTCCATTTATCTGCAATCTAGTTAAAAGCTGCTAGCTAGTTCATCCATTTCGACACGGGGATCCATTATAAGAAAGCACTTCACTTGGCAAAGTAAGATCCATTCTTCCCCATTCCCCAGAGTGAACTATCAAAGGTTAAATTATTTTCCAGGCAGGCACTCCAAGCCACTGAACAGCTCAATCTGTGTTCTTTTATCTCTGCATCTCTCACTCGATGCAATTCTAGTGCTAGTTTATTAGCTGCTTGCAGGCAGGGCTCCCCCTTTTCCAGCGGGCTTTGTAGCCCCAAAACAGTCTTGGTTTGGGCTCCTTTCTCTTCATGACTTAATTTTCTGTTCCCTTTGTAAATAGCCAAGGGGGGGAAAAGAGAGACCTCATCTTTATTTGTAAACTAAACTGCATTTTGCAATCGTGCGTGTGTGTGTTGCTGCTGTTGTTGTCGTCGTTGTCGTCGGGGGGAGGCTCATGGAAGATTCTGGAGGCCAATATACTAGAACTATTTAAATTAAAATTAATTAAAAGAAAATGAAATTAGAAGTTTCATTCCCAGTCACCCTGGCCACATTTCAAGTGCTCCGTTGCCACATATAACTAATTGCTACCTAATTGGACGGTGCAGATTGTAGCACACCTTCCCACACGAAACACTTCCCACAGAAAGTTCTATTGGATGGCCCTGCTCTAATGGAGACGCACATCCTTTTGAACAAGAGCCCCCTTTTTAGGCACCCTTATAGCCTAGGACACAGTAGGAACTTTGTGGAAAAGTAAACCGACTTTAACGAAGGTTTGTCTGGTGCATGAATGGCAGAGGAATGGAGTTGATGTCCTGGCAATGCCGAAGGAATCACAACTCACTGGGATTTTCTAGATAAAAAGCATTTACCTATAGAGATGTTAGAAGAGTATATGTGATTAGCGAAATAATATAAGGAGGAAAATATATGTATGACCTGTTACTGAGAAATGATTCAAACATTTGAAGATACATGTCAATAACTAAATAAAACTTCAAGCCAGTGAGACGAATGCTATCAGGAAGCACATGAATCAGAGTAATCCAACAGTTACACAAAAGGTCCGAGGAAGGAGAGCATGGATGGATGGTAATCAATGAAAGACTTCATAGAGGAACCAAAGCCCTACATATCTTGTTGGCATGACTGGCATAGCTGGTGCCTTCCAATTGTGGTGAGATGTGTGGTGGTGGCCTGGCTCCATCACTGGAATCCATCTCATCACTAAGCATGATTTCAGGCTAGACAAAATCTTTCCCCCTTTCCTGTGTAATTCCCAGAATTGAAAGCTCTTCAAAGGACCTCCTTTTGTGATGGAGAAATCCCATCATCTCCAAAAGACTATGGTAGCTCTGCTCTCCTGTTGGGGTCAATGAACCAGAAATCCCCATCTTTGCACTGGACTCTCGGATGGTCTCTACCATAGGAGCCCAAGCCTGCTCCCTATGGGTTCCATCCTGCAGACATCATGGAGACTGCCCGCTCTCCTGTATGATTTAATTAGCTCTGGCACAGGAAGGGAGGAGGATTAAAGGCTGATTAAAGAGCTTATAGAAAATAGATATGATTTAGGAAAATAATCCTCTGGAAACCCAAGTCCCCATGTGACAACTCCTCCTGGGCACACTCTTTTCTGGCAGAAATGACTGCTCCTGTAGGACTTAGAGCAAGAGGTGACCCTGCACAGTCAGGTCAAAGAAGAGATGCTCCATGTGTAAACACCTTCAGGAATGGACAGAAACACACACAATATATCCTTTATTCAAAAACAGATGCAATTGCTCCCCATCGTGTCATGAAGAAACAACATAGGAAGTGTTTATGAAACATGACTTATGCAACACTTTTTTGTGGGTAATATTTTATTAATTAACATTTATTTACCAATAAAGTAAAGCAACTACTCTGACACCTTATTCAAATTTTAATGTTAGAATCAGTTAGCAGAAACTATGCAGAAGGCATGGTATCATCTCATCCCCGTCTTTAACATTTCTACAAATATTTGAGATGGCTCCAGGGGGGCAAGTGAGTGTGCTAATTCCTGGGAGGGACAAAATTCGCCACTCAAGAAATCTCTCCCTTTCCAAGACTTGATCACAACTCTAAAAGCATTAGCTATGGAGAAACGGTGCTTGCCACCTTGAGTTGTCAAAAATAGAAGGAAGCAGAGGGCAAAGGATGACAGAACTCCAATCAGCTTTGTGAGACCCCTGGCAGCCTGGTTTTGCTTCAAGTTACCATAGCTCAAACTCAATCAGCTTCCATTACACCGGGCAGGATCTTGATGAGCTTGTAACCCTATAAACAGTTCTCTGGAGAGATGTGTAAAGTTATTTGAATATAATTCATCCAGGCAACAAATTGGCCCATCACTCAGCTCACAAATCTCTCTGTTGACCAGGCTGCCAAAACAGGAATAGTGCTCCCCTCTTCAGGAATCTTCCTCCATACGGTGCTCACCGTGCAGAAAATCCAGAGTCTTTCAAGAACAAAAGAATAATTAAAAAAGTAAAAATAGATATATTTTTTTCACAGTCTCTTCCAATAATTCTCCAAGTTAGGAGTTACTCACATATTACATATGAAGGAGGTTGAAATTCTGAGATGTCAGTACAATTTCTAAGTTATAAAACTAATACGATAAATTCAGAAAGCTACGCTCAAATTTAAGCCTTTGTTGTTTGAAAGGGGAGGCTCCTTCTACTAAGCCCTGTGGTTCTCTTATCTTCTGCTGTGAGAACAAAGTTGCAAGCACTATGAAATTCAAGAAATGTCTGGCTTTGATGATGGGAGAAAGTTGATTTATGGTCTGATAGTTTTTGAACAAGGGTTAATTGATCATCGACTTGCTTGACACTACGTATCTTAGGGAGAAAATGTCTTCATTTCTGATCTCAAAGACAGCAAATTCCCCTCTGCCATAGTTTCAACTTAGGATTCTTCAACCCTGTGACATTCTCAGATCCTGGCGTGGGCAGCAGTGGGAACAGGTTGTGACCACTACCCTACAGACCAATAATGATACCGTGCTTGGGGGAAACAACAAAATCAAAAGCCAGACAGGAATGCAAGCTGTATCTAGCCAAGGGAGAAGAGAAAAAAAAAAATCAGTATAGGTAGCACCAAGGGCTTCCTTGTGAAAATCTGTGGATTATCTGTAATACAGTTCTCCTATTTCTCTAAATAATTCTTCATTTTCTTTGGTGGTTGGGTATAAACAAGGCGAGAGAGTCCAGTAAAGTGGTAGTATATTAGGATTTGAATTATGGAAAAATCTAGATGGCAGCCAAACCAAGTCAATAGAAAAAAAAGAGATTTCATTTCTAGGTGAAGACTGATATTATTGGAGAGACTGCTTAGGAATAGAATTAAGGAATAAAAATAACTAAAAAGGGTAGTAATTCTCGGGTGCCTGCGTGGTGCAGTTGGTTAAGTGTCTGACTCTTGGTTTCAGCTCAGGTCATGATCTCAGGGTCCTGAGAGCTAACCTGGCATCGGGCTCCACACACAGCAGGGAGCCTGCTTGAGATTCTCTCCCTCTCTCTCCCTCTGTCTCTCCCCCCACTCACATGTATATGTGCTCTTTCTCTCTCTAAAATAAATAAATAAATCTTTAAAAAAAAAAAAGGAATAGTCATTATCATAGTAATCATCACCATTATTATTATTGCTCTGAACTCTGAGCTTTGGTTTATTATAGCCCAGCAGGCATATTGCAGTTTAGAATTCTGGGGCCAGTTTGTTCCTCACTAACTAAATTAAAATTTTATTTCCTAGGTACTTTGAGTATGGTTCTCTCTTTGCTCTGTTTTCTACTCCAGGGTCTCCTGTTAAAGCTCTACTAGTTGTCAGCTCCCTACCAGTACGGTGTCCAAGGTGACTGGCCTTCTGACTGGTGTGGTATTTAGGTCCCTTGCTGAGCATTCACCAAAATACCACAAACATCTTCCCTGTGTGGTGGGATAGTGAATGCTCAACGCAAATAATCTATACCTCTTAATTTTCTTTAATCTCAGACTTTCTATCCTTTTAACTTTCTATTGGTAATCTGAAAGAATATTTTGCCTTGATCTTGCTGCAAACTACTTTAAATTTATATTCTAAAGATACGTAACCTGTGAACATTCTGCTCTTTATTTCTATTTCTTTTGTGGTTGCAACCGTAATTTCCAAAATTTAATTGCCAACAACTCTGATCACTTCTTTTGTGGCATCTCCGTCCTTTCTTTATCCCTCTGTCTTCTCTTTCTCTTCCTCCCTCATGCTTATACTCTTTTCTTGCTTTCATTTTCCTCCCTATCACATTATTTACATCTCAGAGTTAAAATTGTACTTAGTTTCACAAGGAGAAATTTTTTTTCTCTTCTATTGTATCTACATGAGATGATGGATGTTAAGTGCACCTGTTGTGATCATTTCACTATACATGTAAATCAAACCATCATGCTGTACACCTTCAACATATTTGGTGAAGTATATCAATTATTTCTCAAAACTGGAAAAAAAAATTTTTACCTAGTTTCTCTTTATGTTTCTTGTGTTAATGCTGTTCCTTTACTGATTCTTGTGTGTTGATTTCTAAGCTTAATTTCATAATCATTTTCTCTTAACCTTTTTTTGTGAGGTTCTCTATTTGACTAATTTTGGTCCTGGGAGAGAATTTCTTTAGCTTTGGGGAAAATCTCTGTTTTCCTGGCAGTCAACAAGGGTGCCAGGTACGTGGCCTTTGGCCCTGGCACAATGTAGGGCAGTCAGGAGGAGATCTGTAGCCAGGCAGGCTGCCCTTGCCGAACTTGACGGACGGTTTTGCCTTTAAAGGCCAAATAGGTAAAGCAAATATTTGAAGCTGGTGGGGTTTTAAGATAGTAAGGCTTGCTGGCTACTGTGAAGATGAAGAACTGGAGAGTGTATCATGCCTCCCTTCTTTCAAATAAGATGAAACGATGTCAAGTGAAACAAGACCGATCCTCCCTTATCTTGTCACATTAATAAATCCTGCTCTGTGGTTTGCATGGATCTTCTGGGTGTAAGATTTCCCTGCCCCTTTTGGCAGAAATAATTAATGCAGGACCATGTCCTACTTCTACAATGCCAGCACCCGCTTTGAGAGTCTCTTGTCAGAATTTCTAATTATTTTGTGAGACGTAAACTTGACTCGTAGTTTTATCCTGAAGGCAAATACCGATGCCTATTTATATGAAAATGCATATTTGACACAATTTTTCAACAACAGCTATTGGTTATTGCCAATTTAGTACATATTCGTTTCTGTTTTACCCCATCTGTGGGAGGATTACCCATCTGCCCCCATAATGCTGAGCTTTGCCATGTCTTACTTTGGCCATTGCAAGGACATGCTGAATTGGCACAGAGCCTTTGAAATATACTTGTGCCGTTTGCTTATCCTCTCTTATGCCTGCATTCAAGCATGAGAAGAGAATTTCCTAGGTAACTGCTGCTCCTTAAGCCTGGATCCTGGAAAACCAGAAGATATAACAGAGCTGAAAATCCCCACCCTTATCCCAAAGCCTAGAACAGAACCACTGAGGATTTGTGAACATGAAGTAAATGTTTGGTTATTCTAAGGCATTGAGATCTGGGAACTATTTGGTATTGCAACAAAGCCAACTAATATAGAATTTGGTACCAGGAATGGGGCGATGTTAAAAAAACAACAAAAAAACCCCCAATAAAATGAAACTAAACTATATATCATTAGCTTTGGGGCAGGACAATGAATGGCAAAGAAGCTGTTATAGAAGGTTGGAAAAAAGGCAATCCATATATTATCGCAGCAAAGCAATTAATTAAACTTCCTCTTGCAAAATCTAGAAAGTAGTCAAAAGATCTGAAAACTCATGGCTTTGGTTGATGCAGTAGGAAGAGGGAATGTTTGTAGTTGAGTGAATTGTTACTGCTAGTGTTTGAGAAGTTTTTACAAGAAAAATGACATTAGCTTAAAGGAAACCCAATGAAAAGATGAACTTGTTGGAAATTAGGAATGAGAGTAAAAGAGAAAATCCCTAATTTTCCTTTTGCAGGGTTAGGTGATGCATTTTTTTTTCTCTTTGCCAACCAAAGATAAAATTGAAAAGAGTGAGAAAGACCTAGTGAGGTTCAGTTCAAGACTTAACCTCAGGGCAAAGATTAAAAAGGACATGATGATTACACTTTTTGCTAAATCCACTAATTGGATTAATCTGGATGAGGGCATTGGCATGTGGAGTTAATGGAATAAAATAGATTAACCAAACCAAAACAATTAAAGAAACAAAAACCACAAAATTTTTGACAAACGTATTTCCAATCTATATTAAAAGGTACTGTGACTCTGAGATGTAAAGGATCTTTGGAGCCCAAATTTAGACAGAAAGCAGGCTGGGAATGCTGCTCAGCCATCCTAGAGCAAATATTTTCTAATACTTTTTTGGGATATGTTCCAGGAAAAAAATGGAAAAGGAAGAATTAAGAGCCAACGAAGGAGACTGGAACAGAGGTTAATCCCAGAGGTAAGACTGGTACCTAATTAGCTTTCTTACCACCTGCAAGAGAGACCTTGGAACGTTTGTCCTGCTGGATTTCAGAATTGCTATGAATCAGTGACTGCCATGTGTATCCCATTCTCACCCTTTCTGAATGTGTGTTCCATGTTGGGTGTTGTGGGAGGAAATAACCTGTCATTTTAGGTCAGAGGTCTCTGGATCAAGAGGACCTATATATCTACAACCAGGAAAGGGATTTGGGGCCTGATGGTGTGTTTGAAGGGGACTTTGGGGCTTCTTCATTGCATACAAGGTGACTGTACTTTATATTTTGTATCAAGTGAATATTTGTGATTAAAAAGGAAGGTTGGTAGATTTTATTATTTAAATACACTGTTTTCCCACCCTCTATGATACTTGCTGTCCCATTGATTTTGGGCTTGGTCATGTGATTTACTTTGACAAAAGGAATGTCCCTACCCCTGTTCCAAGTAGAGGTGTTGGAAATATCATACACCTCCACTCACTTTATTTTGCTCCAGGCTTTGACAATGGAAACAGGACACTCCAGAGAGGAAGTGCTTCTTTAGCCTGGAATGAACACTTGGAAAGAAGCTGAACCTAACGCTTACCTCAAGCAAAGTTTCCATAGCCAACATTTATAGACGAGAGCAAGAAATTAACATGCATTACTGCAAGCCAATGAGATTTTTGATGTGTTCGTTGTCCCAGCAAAAGCTGATTAATACACCAGTCTACTAGTCCCTGGCCCATGTTTTTAAATTGGATCCCACTGAGTCCTTATGAGTTCCTGCCAGGAAGACACACCTCCTTTTGGAGAATTTGCTATTCATTCGTATGTGCTTGTTAGTTCCTCTGCTGTGTTGGCTTTCATTCCATAGAATAGGTTTATATCTTTTAGAAATCACTGGAAATAGCATATTTTTCATTCTTCCAGTATTACCATGAATTTATTCTTAGATTTTTATTTATTCTGCCTTTTCAATGGAATTTTAAGTGGGGTAGATAGCTTGCAAGTTTAGTGAGTCAACTTGACTGGGCCAATCTGGTTAGATTCTCTTTAATCCCACTGGTATTTGAAAAGGGTACCTACAAGGAGGTTGGCTAGATAAGGAGAACATCTCTTGCTTGTGTGATTCAAACCAGAATCAATGTTACTGCAATTGGGGGGAAAGGGTAGGTGGTACCAAAAATATCTGAGAGGATGTACATATCTCTTTGGGGCTTCATGGACCCACTGAACTTCTCTAATAACCCTGTAATAATCCGGAAAATGTTTCCTAATATAGATGCTCAAAAATCCAAGTGACTTGATTCAGTTGATGAAATAAAGAGATTTAAAAAAAAAAGATTTATATTTATTTATTTGAGAAAGAGACAGAGATAGAGCACATGAGTGGGGAGGAGAGGAAAAAGCAGGCTCCCCACTGAGCAGGAAGCCCGACTTGGGGCTTGATCCCAGAACCCTGGGACCATGACCGGCGCTGAAGGCAGACGTTTAACCAACTGAGCCACCTAGGTGTCCTGAAACTAGGAGATTCTAACCAAACATAGTAACAATCATCCCCTAGCAAAGGCACAAGAATCCTGTTTTAATTCTGAATTGATGAAACAATTTAATATATAAAAGAAGGATTAATTCTGAATAAATTGAGTCAAAAATATGAGAGGAGAGGTAGGAGTCAGAGAAATTCTCAAAGGAGCCTAACGGCATGGAGGACCAGCACTGTTCTCTAGCTTAAAACTACATGCCATTAACAATTGCTGTAAGTACACTGGGATTTTCAGTAGCTATTGCTACTGGGACTCTTTTACTCTGAGCTGTAAACATTCATATTATTCCGAAAGTTTCTTTGAAAATTAGACAATTGTCTACCAGAATTTTTCTGGAGGTGTTACACGGATTGGAGCTACTAAAATCAAAGGCAAGAAATGGACTTTCCAAATCCATTCTAGCATCTTCCATGTCAAGAGTTCTAGTTCTCTCCTTTTACCTCCTGCTCTACACTGCTAGGCTAGGAACACTTAATAAGTATGTTTTCAGTTAACCATGTTTTAGGGAGCATTATCCAATTATTCCCTTCCCAATTGTGTGGTTTGAATTATTGTATCATTCTTTCAGACAAATTTCTGGTGAATGTCACCAAATTATCAACTCTAATTGCCATCAAAACAAACAAACAAAAGAAGTAAATCAGATGATTCGAAATCTTTTAGCCTTTCAGGATGCAGAGCAGTTATTTAGTTTCTAAATAGAATTTTCTTCTTCTCGAACCTTAGAGTAAAATTGGCACACTAGAACCTGTTTTGTCACCAGTCGTGGTACACGCAGTGACCATTCTCCAAGATGACCTCAGTGCTCCTGCCTCTTGGTAGTCATCCATGCGCATGGTCCTCTCCCATATTCCACCAGGTTTGGTCTGCGTGATCAATGCAATATAGAAAAAATGATGGTATTTCATTTTTGAGATTATGAAAGACACCAGAGCTTCTGTTCTGCTCTTGCTCTCTTGCTCTCACACTTGCTCTGGGGGAAATGATATTGAGAGCAGTCTCATGAAGAAGCCCTTGTGGGAGAGACCTGAGACATTTTGCTAACAGTCACATGGCCATGGAGTGAGCTGGAAAGTGAATTGTGTAGCACCAGTCAAGTCTTCGGAGATGCTCAGTCTTGGACGACATCTTGGCTACAACTTCATGACAGACTCTGAAGCAGAATCGCCTAGTTATGCCCCTCTTGGAATCCTGACCCGAAGAAACTCCGTAAGATAACGTTTGTTGTTGTTGTTGTTGTTGCTGTTGTTGTTGTTTTGGAGACAGAAAATGGGGGGGGCAGAGGGGCAGGAGCAAAAGGAGAGGGAGAGAGAGAATTTTTTTTTTTTTTTAAGATTTTACTTATTTATTTGACAGAGAGAGACACACCGAGAGAGGGAACACAAGCAGAGGGAGTGGGAGAGGGAGAAGCAGGCTTCCCGCTGAGCAGGGAGCTCATGTGGGGCTCGATCCCAGGACCCTGGGATCATGACCTGAGCTGAAGGCAGACGCTTAATGACTGAGCCACCCAGGTGCCCCAACAGAGAGAGAATCTTAGGCAGGGTCCAGCACAGAGCCCATTTTGGGGCTCGATCTCACAATCCTGAGATTATGACCTGAGCTGAAATCAAGAGTTGAATGTTTAACCGACTGAACCACCCAGGTCCCCCTCGATAATGTTGTTTTCAGCTGGTATAGTTTGGGATAATTTGTTATATAATAGATAGCTAATATATGAACAAAGCCACGGAGCATCTCTGTGTCTAGTTTCCTATCTGTAAAATATGACATGGTCTTACCTGTCTCAGAGAAGTAGTTTCTAAATATATTGGGAATACTTAACCATGGAGAAAGAAAAATGTTATTTTTTATCATTCCTCATAGAAATCATATGTTATTTTTAAATTACCACATTTGATAGCATAACAACTTTTGTTTATAGAAAGAAAGAATTTGTATTTCTCTTTTGTCCAACCAACAAAAATAGTATGCATTTACCAATGCAATTGTACCTTACTTTCTTGTACAAGTGGCACAACAAACTTTTGTCTCAAATCTCTTTGTATTCAGAGTTTATTTTTAAATCACATTTGGTCCTCAACAAGAAAGTATAGTATCAACAGGATATTTTGCTTATCACAGTCCCTGACTTGTTGCCATCCTGTAGCCATGATGGGAAAACTTAAGACTTAGTGTCACATTAGTTTTGTTTTTGCCTTGATTGAATTAAATATCTATAGAATTTAAACAGACTGTCTTTAAGATAGATGTTCAGCATTTGAGGAATGATGTTTCATGAGTCATGACTTGTTCATATAACCTCTCCTGACTTTGAAAGCCTATGATCTAGTCCAAAAGATTTGGCAACTTCTACAGTTTTTAATTGCTTTGCCTGACATGTGACAGGCAGTTGCTCTGCATGTGTCTCAATGACAAGGACACACAGCTTTTCTTACTTGTGGGTGTCTTCTCTTGTCATGTCCTGTCAAGTACATTTTTGTATCATGAATTTATACCATGAAGATCTGTTTCTCTGCTCCCCTGAATACACAATGACTTTTCCTTTTAATGAGGCATCATAGTGCAATTTTCTGAAAATATTTTAAGCTAAATGTAGACATCCAAATGTAAAACTCAATTCTTTGGTACTATTAATGCACACATTATAATAAGACGATAAACAGATACATTCTCCCTTTTCAACTTTATAAATACATACGATAATTTTGTCACAATGTAGATCTGTTGAGAATGTTCAAATTTGAATGATGTATATTATAAATTGAGGGAGTAATACCGTGACTGTCTACTCTGTAGGGAGCACTTCATATACTTTTTTTTTCTTATTTAAGTTTACCAACAGTCTTTCTAGGTTACAGATGAGGAGATTGACACTCATGAAGGTTAAGTAACTTGTTCAGGGCACATAGGATATAAGAGACCAAGATAGAATTTAATTCCCATTTTTCCCTTCCCAAGATTGTGCTCATTCTAGCATATACTGCTGCTTCTCAAATGATATTATTGATTTTACTGTAGTCTTTAGTCTGTTCCTACTAAAGCAATATCAGTGAGAGAAAATTCTGTTAGCTTTTAGCTTGGGCGATGGAAAGGGATCTAGTACCCATGGTTGCTGTCTTGATAATCTCTCCGTAACTGAGCTCCACTAGTGGAGCCTTTCCTGGTAAAACGTTAACACTTCACACATTTTCATTTAAAAGCTGTTCTAGCTTTTGTTTCAGAGAGCGAAGCAAAGCAAAAAAGGAAAAAAAAGAGGGAAAAAAACTAAGTCAAGGTGATATAGCGGAGAAATCGAAGATTTTTCTAGAAAATAATTAATTTTAGCCAGTATAACTAAAAAAGTTAAGAGCCCAAAATGCAGGTTGTTGATGCCACATATTTTCTTTGAACTTCTTTCAGATGAGCCACTATTTTGCCTAAAAAAAAAAAAAAATCTACATACGTGTATGAGGGGGTGCAAGATATACATGCATTTGCCCATAGAAACACATGTGTAATGAAAAAAGAATTTTATTTTATGTCCTTTATCCCCAGGATCTCTCTCCAGTTACTTACATAAAATAGTTTTTAATTAAGGGGACTCTCTACAGAGGGACTGCGTGATTCAAATAAGGACAAAAATCCATAGAGACACCTTAGCAATTCAGGGTTATATACTGGCTACAGTTATAAAAACCATTTTTCCAACCACCTAGCTGCTGTTTTTAAACTTCCTGGTCAGCCTACAACCTATTATAATATCTAGTTATACATCTACTTTTTATATGTTACTTTGTCCTTACAAAATAAGAAATAAGTCTTTTGGAGGCTGATTACAGTTATATCCTTCCAGATGCAATGGGAACCTTTTGTAATTCTGGTGTTTAATTTGAAATTTCACAATCGAGGTGATCCCTCCTCATTTTAGAGTAAAGTCTTATTTTGTGCCTACATACTGTATAATTTCCCCCAAAGTGAAGAAAATGCCATAAAAAACAATTTTTATATAAATTATTTGGATAGTGAGTTACCAATACTTAAAATAAATCAGACTCTATCATGCTAAATTTGTAGAAACCGTGTTGACTGGCTTCTGTCCCAGTTGAGGAAATCAAGGACAGTCTCAATGTCACTCAACCATGTCTGGTTTTTTAATGCTGAACTTATTTACTGTTAGCACTCACTTCTCTGGTTATTTCGCCAACTTTAATGGCTAGACATGTTACATATTTGCTACCAACACTCAAATTTATATTTCTGGGCTGTGCCTCTTCCTTTTATTCCAGACTCGTATGTCCACCTGTCTACTTGGCAACTTCTTTTTGACGTATGCTAGTTATCTCTACTGGATTATCTCCCATATGGAGGCCCCGACCTTTCCACCGAAGACTGCTCCTCTCCTCTCTCATCTCCCCCATTTTATTGGATGGCAATTGATTCTTCTAGTTTCTGGGGCCAAAAAATGTGGAGTCATTTTTGATGCCTTGATCTCGCTCTCCCTCTCATCAGCAAATACTGTTAGCACTCCCTTCAGAACAGATATAAACAGCCATAACTTCCTACCACATCCACTGCTCCTACCCTTGTTCTTGTCGACATCATTTATCATATAAATAGTTTCAGCACCCTCCTAATACATCTCCCTATATCCACCTCTGTCTTTCTAAAGTCTGGTTTTGACACAACCACCTGAGTGATTGGGTAAAAGGTCAGCTTATATCTTACCTCTAAGCAAAACCCTCCAAAGGCCTTCCCTTCCACCCAGAGTAAAAGCCAAAATGCCACACAGGCTATAGGACATGTCCCCATCCTCTCATAGTGCCCCCCCCACCTCCGCACACTCATACTGCTCTTTTCACTAACCTCTTCTTCTGACCCTACTATTTACACATTTACTAACTTTGCTCTGGTCTCACTGGGTTCTTACAGTGAGTTACTCAAAAGCCAGGAAGTCCCCCTATCGCATGCATTCATTTCATCCTGGAGCACTGTCCTCTCAGTGTTCATGTGGCTAGCTCCCTCACTGTTTTCAAATTCATGCTTAGATGCCACTTTATCAGTGAGGACTTCTCCGACCACTCTCTTTAAAACTGCAATCCCCGTTTCAGCATCCTCCATTCCCCCTTCGTGCTTTATCTGCTTCTCTCATTAGAGTGAAAACTCTATCGAGGCGAAGACAGCATCTGCTTTTTTCAGTCTTGTATACACAGTACACAGGACATTGCGTGACATACAGCATGTGGTCAGAAAAGAACTGAATGAGTGAATGAATGAATGCGTTGGTCATTTCTAGTAATCAACCAATACATCAAAGCTTTGTGAAAATATCTGAGCATGATGCCTTCACTTATTCTATGTATCAGGAAAATCTTAACCCAATGGGAAATGTTGTTTTTAGACATGGATTCTTATTACTTTATCAGTGACTTTGTGATGTAAAGGCTACAATACTACATAAACAGTTTTTTCCATTCATGAGGTGCCGGAGTCACCTCGGCACTAATGCCGCTCTGGGCCATATGAATTTGTAGTTCCTATCTTTGAAAGAAAATGACCAGCAACTACCTCATTTAGTAGAGTTTAAAATGATATTGTCGATAGTGGGTGGTGAGCTGAGGTGGTGGGTGTCTGATTGACATTCTCAGTTATAGATGAGAGGAATTACAACTGGTATTTTTTTGAAAGTATGTTTAGGTCTAATAAGGGATGTGTGCAGAAATCCACTCAACATTCCCCAAGGCCACTCAAACCCTAACCTCCACGTAAACCATCTCTCTATTCATGTGACTTCCAATGTATGATGTCACAGCATTTATGTAAGCTGTTGACTTATTTCTAAATATAGGAATTTAACAATGAGTAAGTTGTGAGGTCTCTTATGGAAAGAGGATGCTCTCTATTTCTTGGAACTTGTCCTAAGAGTGGCCACTCAGTATGCAAATGATAGCTGATTTGATTGAAAGCCAAGCAAAGTCAAGACCGTGAATATTTACTTAAGAAAAGGATGTTGATTCTTTGTCTATATGAACACAATGTAAAATGTCTCCTTAATTTTATCAATTCAGTGCAACAATGCATTAGTGCTACCCATTTTTCAGCATCTATTCCTAGCAGGCAGGCCTTCTGACTGTTGAACTTTTCTCTGAGCAGCCGTATGTGCACGGGGATGCTTAATAAATGCCATTAGACAATGATTGCCTGTGTTTAATATTTATTGAGCACCTATAGGGACCTTGAGACCTTGGTCCAGGATGAAAAGCTTTAAAAAAAGCCTGTACTTAATTAAGAAAAACATGGTCCCTGCTCCCAGGAAGCTTATCTGCTAAAGCAGACAACACTGGTGTGGGCGCACAGAGAAAATTAATTTTTTTAGCTAAGTGCAGAAAACAACCACCACTTTTATGAAATTGCAGGATTTATCTTCCCCTCTCTTAAACTTGTTTTCTTTGTGAGGGCCTCACGTTAAATGTCTGGCAAAGAATGAAGGTAGGAGAGCCTGGAAAAAGGACAAGGGGATGAGGCATGAAGAAAAGGGGGGATAACAGATGGCGAGGCAGTAGGCTGTATGGCCTGAGGGAAGGAGCAGTTGGGGAAGAAATAGAATTTCTGTAGGTGGCTGCTGTGTTTTCTATATTTTTTTTTAATAATTATAACATACCATCATCATCCCGATTAATTAATATTTAAGTTCCGGTGACAAAGAAGACCAAATACAAGTGAATCAGACATTGATTTCCTTCCTTTTAGGCGTGCTAAAAAGCACAGCTGTGATAGAGGGCAGGACTGGCATGGATTTAAAACATATCACAGTCTATTAGGAATGGTTTCCTAACGTGTTTGTGTTCCTGCTGCCAGAGAGGGGAGAACTGAGAATAAACTGGGACGTCATCACAACCTGAACTCTGTTTACATTTCCACTGTAAAAATTAATGTTTTTTAGTTTATTTTCATTCCATCTCTTGAATATAATAGGGTCAGCACAGGAAAGATTTAGTTATGCATGGAAGACGCATCTACTTGTGTCATCAAAATGTTCGTTCTACACAGGATCATTTTGTTTAAATCAAGAGAAGAATTTTGGTTCCCAGTTCACATGTGCTGAAAGTTATCTTTGCCATCTGAACTGCTATTTGATCTGTAACTGTGTGAGAATGACATTCCTGTTTTCCCAGTTTAGGATGACAGTGGGTCAAGGGGATGAGACCAAGAGTCAAAATCCCCCCAGGAAAAGCTGGAAGTGATGTCTGGGAGCACACGTAACGGTGTTTATCCCCCAAACACAGAGAAGTCGGGGGGCAGAGACAACAAGGACTAGTCAAAGCCAAGGAAAATATCAAGGTAGAGATGGTGAGAGCCAGTAAACGGGCAAAAACCCAGGGAATGTGCTTGAAGCCAAGGATTTCTGGGCAGGGCCAGTGTTAGATTAAAACCATAAAAGGCGTTGCAGTGCCCCTAATGCACTCTTCACCCTCTCGCGTGGAATTAATTAACGACAGGACTATCTGAATAACGTTGAGAGAAGGCTACAGATTCAATTATATACACTGACAAGATTCCTTTATTACAAAAGTTTTTGGAACAACAAAAGTCCTTTCGCTATGTGCTTCCCTTCTTGGAGGTTGTTCCCTGTGTTAACTATTCCCTGTTTCTGATCCCTTTATTTTGTAGACAAATTCTTTCTTATATCAAGGTCTCTTCAGAAGCCGCCTAATGGGATCTTTCACCTGATTCATCAAAACATACAATTTCTCCTGTCTCTAACCCCTCTTCACAATTTGATAAAATCCTTCATATGATATTTATTTTTATTTTATTTAAGATTTATTTATCTTAAATAAATAAATAAAGCACAAGAGAGCACAAGCAGGGGGAGCTGCAGGCAGAGAGAGAAGCAGACTCCCCACTGAGCAGGGAGCCCGAGGCAGGGCTCGATCCCAGGATCCTGGGATCACGACCTGAGCCCCCCAGGCGCCCAGCATTTATTATATCCTATTATTTTTGTATTTGTTTCATTCCTCGGAAGTAGAATGGGAGCTCCTAGTGGTGGAACTTATCCATCATTGCATATCCTGAAATGCCAAACATCTAATACCTGCATCTAGCCAGGAGTCAACAACGTTTTTGTGTGATATTGTAAATGTGGAGAAAAAAGCCTCACTTTAAACACATACCTGAAGGGCACCTGGGTGGCTCAGTCTGTTAAGGGTCTGCCTTCGGTTCAGGTCATGATCTCGGGGTCCTAGGATAAAGCCCGGCATCGGGCTCCCTGCTCGCAGGGGAATCTACTTCTCATTCTCCTCCCTGTTCATGTTCTCTCTCGCTATCTCTCTCTCAAATAATTAAAAAAAAAAAAAACCAAAACAAACAAAAAGATGACATACATGCAAGGCCATGTGCACCTCCATTCTGTCTCATACTTATGTCTTATCTTATCTCCTGGTAATCTTTAGGTGTCATTGGAGGTAAAATTGTTTTTTACTAATAATCTATAGAATAGGACTAATAGGATATTTTGGATAAATTAGGGACCAAGAGACAAAAAAAACCACATTCTTGTATATATGTTGATACTTCAGCAAATATTTCACTGTAGAAATTTGTAACTTTGCTCTTTTGAAGAGAATGCATTCACATAGCAAAGATGAAATTCCATTCGAATTTCATGTGTATTCTAGAACTGTCTTTCACATTTACTTTTTATCCTGTGATAAATCTACATTCTGGATTTGATTGTTCACTCTCATCTCAGGCAGTATTACCGACACGAACTGAAGTCAGCTCAAAATATTTATTAGGCTTCTAATTTGTGGCAATCACTAAGAGGTACACAGGAACGACTCAGACACAAATCTTATTCCTGGAAGCTTCCTGATATAGTCGGGGGCTCAGGAGCCCTTGAGGTAAGAGATCCGTACCATGAAAGTTATAAGATGGGAGTGGAAAGAAGGTAGAGGAGGCATTTGCGTTTGGGTCTTGAAGGATGAATACAGTTTTAATGAGAGGCTGGGGTGAAGACCAGTCCATTGAAGAAACTGCAGCTGTCACAGGAAACAGACCATCACATTTGTCTCCCAGACAGGAACACACCTACAAATGTCCAGGAGGATGCCTGCTGTCCAAAAATGGACCCAGGGTCTTTTCTCTGTAGAAAGTGGATTATAAACCATTTCTCCATACTCTTCATTCTCCTATCAAATGGGGACCTTAAGTGTTAACTGAACCCATGATGACAGAGTAATTGGAACTTTTAGAGGAAAAAAAAAAAGATGCAAGATAATTCCAGTAAAGTGAAATGATCTTTCTGTCTCTATTCTTTCCAGCTTTTCAGCTTTGGGGCAGTAAAGATGTAGAATTTTTTTTTTTTCTTTTTTGGGGAAGAGGTGGGGGTTGTTGCAGCAGTAAGCAATAAAAAGCGATTCTGTGTTGCCCTGGGAGGTCCCTGCTCAGTAGTTAGCAGCACATGGCTGGCACTTGAGATGGAAGTTTGGGGGAGTTAACCGGAGTGCACTAAAGCTTGTAGGAAAGTCTCCCTTGGGGAATTAGATATTTTAGTGGGACAATGAAATTGCATGGACTGTGAAGGGCTAAACAAAACCTTTACCACAGGTCCCAGGGAGTGAGAAGAACATTGAGGGAGCTTGGATGTGGGAGGCATGCTACAAAACACCACTTCCTCTAGCGGGCTCTGAGGTTGCTCCCTTCTGCCCTGGTCGGCCCGAGGCCACACCAAGCACCTGCACCCAGCACCTGGACCAAAGGGCCCTATGCTCCCTGTCTGTAGTCCCAACTTTCTGTATTTGCTGTTGAGATTCTGGCTAGGACCTCTGTTGCAGCTATTCAAGGCTTCAAGCTGCCAGCGCACCTCCCTTGGTGGAATGGCACCCTTCTCCTGGACACAGTCCCCCCCCCCATGTTCTCAATTGAGAATTAAGAAACTGGCAAACAATTCTGGAGCCATGGATTAACTAAGGAGAGTTAGATTACCTGCAGGAACTTCCTTCCCTCTTTTCTCAAGGAACAGAGCCTTTGAAGAGCATCTCTAAGACAGACTGCATTGTTCATGTCAGGTAATAAGGGTGGTAAGAATGCCATTGGTGGTGATGATGACAATTATAATAAACTCTCATAGCACCTATGATGTTGGAGGCATCACTTAAAGAGAGTTATATAAACCAGGTCAATGACCCACCAGGAAGAAACGACGTGTCAGGTAAAATCTTACAAAGCTGCTTCTGTAGCTGCTGTGGCAGAGATTGGCTAGATGCTCAAAACCAAAAACACTTCCTCTTCATGGGCACGCAGGAAAATTCCATTTTCTGGACTTCTCGCAAAGAGGCACAGGCTCTCTGGTCAATGGAGAGAGGGCGAAAGCATTTCACCTCACTCCCTGGCTGGGCCACAAATGTCACAAGCAATTCTCGACATTCTTCTTTCTTGGATGGTAGGATACAGGGGACCTCGTGGAAAACTCCAAGGGGACCCTGACATAGTCTTTGACATCTGAGGTTCTGTGAGCAAGGTAAGGCCCATAAAAACTTATTTGGGACATAGTAGATGTCTCTTACATGCGCAAGAAAGAAGTTAAAAGAAGTCTCCCATCTTCTTTGATGTGTAGCCACATTAAAGTGTGGGTTGTGAGATGACCACCGATAGAACTTTCCTGTTCCGTCATCACAGTACAACATGCATTGTCTCTGCTGTTCCTCAGGGACATCATCATCTCAGAAACAGGACGGCTCAGACTGGCTTGAAGCGAGAGTTGTCTACATAGCTGATAATAGGAAATCTGTTCCAGATGGAAGATAAGCTAAAAAGGCAAAGCTAAATGCCTCAGAAAGAAAACCTAGAGAGAAATACTTAACATTCCTTGCAGAGAAGGGAAGGTTCAGAATTGTACCCACTGTTCCCAGAGACTGGATTTTTTTCAGTTGTTTTAATGGTTAGGGGAACCAGGGTGAGATTGTTATGACTCTCATACATAGACTCGCTTAAGGACTAACTCTTGAAGGAGGTGAAGTTTATGGTTTGAATCTGGTGTGGATTGGGGAGGGCAATGTAGACTGCAGTGTGTTATAGACCCATCAGCGTCCTAAACCCTGTGGTCGCTTTACATTAGCAGGGAAGGCAATGAAGAGGGAGAGCAGGGGTCAATGTACCGTATCTTCCAGAAACTGATTCAAATTCCTCTCTTCTCTAGGAGAGAAGTTAGGCTAAAGATCTCTAAAGTTTCCAATAGGCTTAAAACTCTGAGAGTAAGAAACAAAAGACAGTGGCAATGGCCAGACAGCTTTTACTTGCGCTCTGATCCCCGCAAGCCCGGGAGAGGGACTGAACAAGGCTAACACTTAATGAACAACTAGGCATTTTTCTCTCCTTGTCCTCTTTCACGGGGCTCGCAGGGCGGGGCCTCTGGGAGTTGGAACACAGCCCTGTTATACAAAGGGAAGAAGACCACTCCCTCACTGTTTCATGTGTTTCCAACCAAACGAGACACTACATGAGCAGAACTCTATTTTATATTCTTTCCTTGCCCCCTCCCCATCCTTACCCAGTAGTGCCTAGGAAAGTCCTCAGCATTTTACAGGTGCTGGGATTGATTTATTGATTTCCACATGTGACAAGCTGCATGCTCTCATTATGAGTGACTCATATTCCTGAATTATTAGGAAAATAATAACTAATTGTATTTTTGAAGACTAACATGAGCCTTGGCACTCTTGATTTAAAGACATTTATACAAAACTTCATTATGAAGACGGTCTTTATTGTGTGAGCAATCATGCACTACTTAAAGCCTCCAAGTTATAATAACAAGAACATTAAGTTTATAGCATGGGTATTAAAATATTTGAATTTTTTAATAAAGCAAAGTGGTAAACACTTTTGAGTTTAACTCTTTCCTTCTTCATCTCCCCTCCTTCATTTGAATAAACCCTTATTTAGGATGTTTGTCTGTAATAGTTCCCCTTTGGTACTAAACCCCCAAATAGGGAACATATCACAATTTCAGACTCATGTAGTACCCCTATGGTATCATTCATACCTAGAGATTTAATACAAATGGTATTTGCTGAAATAAAAGTGGGTTTTCAATCACAAACATTTATTGAATACCTAGTTTTCAGGAAATGGGCCAAATATTTTTCTTCATGAGAAAATAGGGGAAATAGGAAATTTATATTAAGATACAGGAACAATTAGAGAAAAGAAGATTGCTAGTTCTTACAGAAAGAGAAATAGTGCAACATTTGTTTTATACATTAATATAGTAAAAGAGTCAGATCCCTTTGGTGTGGCGTAGAATAAATCCTAATTTCAGTTCTAAAGGATCCCTCCATCTGCTAATTTCTCAATCAGGGTATATGGACTGGTTAATTGAGTTGATAAGAAAACACAGACCTTAGGGTTCTTGGCATCAAAGTTGGCCTTATTGTGCAGAAGCTGACTTCACTCATGTCAATGACACAGAATGTGCCCAGCCCCCGTCAGCCACCCAAGCCTAGAGCAGTGTTACTCCAAGTGTGGTTGGGGGACCACAATGGACCACAGGTCAAACGGAAGTGAGAGTCAGCACTGATAAAGCCTTTAGAAATGTACAGCAATTTGCAGAGTAATTTTATTTTGCATGTTCAATTTCATGATAATTTGAGTTGAAGTTCTATTTTAGATATTGTTTCAATTTTATTTTTCTACTGATTTTTAGTGTAGCTTCTACAAGTATTTGCACATGGCCTATAAAAAGAGTCTTTGACCGTAGATTGTTCAAGAAGAATTGGCATGGGTTATATCATCCTGGATGCAAAAATGAGCTCTAGAGCTAGACTACATGCCAACACCATCGTTTTCTAGCTGTGTGATACTAGGCAAACTGCTTAACCTCTCTGTACTTCACTTTAATCATTTCATTCTTGGGATACCATAAGTATTACCTCTAAGGGCAGTTGTGAGGATGTAAGGCATTTCAAACAGAGTCTGGCACATTGTGAGAGATCATATTATCCTCAGATATAAGAGGACAAGGCAGCATTATGGCAGCATAACCATGCTAAAAATTGAGAAGGAAAGAATCTAAGAAATAGTTTCTGTTTTCCCACTGGATCCTGCCTCGATTCTCTCCAGAAATAGCCATCTTGATATGCTGAGAGAGTCTGACTCTTCGGGAGGTATATCGTAAGAGTTTAATAGTTGCATTACAGCCTGTCTTATACCAGCTTGTCAAGGGATGGTTAACAAGGCTATACCAAAGTGAACAAGATAGAAGATACAGGTACACAAATAACTATTTCTAGCCCTATCAAATTCACCTGTTTCTTCCTACTGATTCTGACAGATGAACCATATATCATGCCTGTATCCCCCTCAATGGGCAGATGTGTTTAGGTTTTGTTTTTTTTTTTTAATTATTACACTATTTTCCTCAGTCAAGAGCTATGTCTCCATTTATCTTCAGCTATTCTGTGAAGTAATTGAAATGAATGCAGGATGTATTTTATTCCTATGGCCTTGCCCCCAGATTTTCCTTCTGCTACGATTCAAGACCAATTACAGAACGTTCTCTAAGGTACCTCTTTAATAGTAAGCACATTGAATCAAGAATTAGAATCCTATGCAGCTCAGAGGGGGAAAAATGCTAAGGTAAAGAACTTCAAGCCTTTTAATTTTTGGTTCTGTGTCTAGTTTCTGAATGTCCAGAATGACAGAAGTAATTGTTTATACGTTAAATGATATGTTTGGATCATGGCTTTTTTTTTCTCTTTCATCTCTGTGATATGGGGAACGTCATTGAAATCTGAACCTCAGTGTTCTCATTGCTAAAATGATAATGTTCCTAAATCACATAGCTTTTGTGATCAGTCACTAGGAGCCACCATTTAATGAAAGGTTCTATATTCCATGAAGTGAGTGAATTATATATAACACTTAAAGTACATATAGATATAAATCCAAACAGTGACTTAGGAAGTAGGCATGATTACCCTCCAATTTATAGATAGAGAAACTTGAGTTTAAAGTGCATTAATAGTTCTTATGGTCCAAGGATGAGAGAAACCATATGATAATTGTCTTTCTCTGCTTGATTTATTTCACTAGGAAGATCGGTAGGAGAAGAAAGAGATAAAGAAAGGCAGGGTAATCAGAAGGGGGAATGAAGCATGAGAGACTATGGACTCTGAGAAACAAACTGAGGGCTTCAGAGGGGAGGGGGGTGGGGGAATGGGATAGGCTGGTGATGGGTAATAAGGAGGACACGTATTGCACGGTGCGCTGGGTGTTATACGCAACTAATGAATCATGGAACTTTACATCAAAAACCAGGGATGTACTGTATGGTGACTAACATAATAAAAAATTATTATAATAGAAAATAGAGCATTAATAATTTGTTCCAGTTAACATAACTAGTAAGGAGCAGAGGTGGGATTTGAACAGAGATCTCGGAATGAAAACCCCTCTTTTTGCCTTTATATCTTCACAGGAGTTAATAGAAGTGCAGTGCCTTTTGTAAACCAAGTTTTCAATACATATCTGGCATTCTCATCATCCGTCCCTACTTCTGGAAAACTCCAACCCCACCCATAGCAGGTCAGCAGTGTGGTCTTCAAAGGCCACTAACAATTATTTTCAATTACTTTAGTAAGTGAGAGGAGAGGACTCTAAGCTGCTGTTTCTGAGGCAGGCAGAACAGTGGGCCATTTTCAGTCTCTGATACCAACTGCTTTTCCTACAGGCATCTTCACTGGTGGACCAGTGGCCAAAGCAGATCTGTCTTTCAGAGGCTTGCTTTTGCTCACACTCTATGGGCTCATTTGATAATGGGGCTGACTCCAAGCCATGCTTAAGCTTTTGCTTCATGGGCTGTGTTCTGGGCTTGGCTCACAAACTGCCCCTCCGGGGGAGCCGAGGGGAGAGTGACCATAAAAGGAGAGTTATGGACTGTGAAGCCTTGCCTGACAGGCTGTCTTTCCCAGAATTAGTAGGAAATCACAAACGGATGTTGCGAGAGGGCAAATGTCTGGTATTGTCTCGTTGGGCTCTCTCATTGGTAAGACTCCTTAATGGCTAGGCTTGGAAGAAATGCATGATAGCTGTGCCCGGAGATAGCTCACATTGAGTGTGATCAGGATAATGTTTTCTTCATTGCTTAAGCAATAGAAGAAAGATCTGGGCAAATTCATCAGGCTTTCATCTCAGGCACAGGACAGCAGGAGGAGGCCAGGCAGCTACAAAATGGCAGTCCCTCTGATCCAGATATAATTGAGTTGTTTCGCCCACGGAAAATAGGAAAGAGAAAAATATATACATATATAACTCCTCTTCTAAAACAACTAAAAAAAAACAAACCAAAACCTTGGAGTGTTGTATACAGAAATCACAGGGAAAGCATGGATCCATGTAAGACTCATGGGAAATGTACAGTATTGTGGTATAAAAACTAGAAAGTCTAATCCCTGTGCAGATCTGCCTCTCAATTTCTGTGTCGTATTAGGAAAGTCATTATCCTGCACCGTCCCTCAATTTTTTTGTCTGTGAACTGGAGATAAGACACCTGATCTATCAACATCAGAGATATTTTATGAGGATCAAATACATTAATGGATCTGAAGTGTTTGGAAATATAACCATATATTATTTCAACCATATTAGGTGTTTGATGGTGAGTGCTTTCAGTATCCAATTGCATGCAACAGAAAATATGAGGGAAAATAATTAGAAAACCTGTGTATTATGTCAGGAGTTTAAAATAAGCTCTCAAAACTCACACTTCGCTAATCATTTCTAAAGCCTTCTTACATTTTTGTTTGTTTTGATTTTTACCTGTTCAACTTCTCTTAAAAAATACTAATTACAGACAATGCTTTTCACAAAACCAGGCATTCTCTACCTGTCTTTTAGAATTCAGCGCTTTTCCCAAGAAATGCGAGACTTTCCTTAAGACTATTCTAAAGGTGGATAAATCCTAGATTCCACCTTCTGTTTACCTCATCTGCTGGTGGAGGAATAATCAAGAAACAATGCAAGCTGTCAGTTTTGATACACACACGCACACTTCTCTGATAATACAAAACCTTCCACATACATGCCCTAAGACTGAGTGGGGTGAAAAACTTACCCTGTGTTTCTTTTCTACTCTTGGTTAAAATCAACTGTATTCCATACCCACTTGATCTTTCACATAGCCTAAATTTAGTTTTGGATTTCTCTTCTCGAAGGTCCTTATCCTTTGCAAAATTCGCCTGAATTAAGAGCATCATACAAATATTTTTACTCTATTATTGTAATGAGTATATATTTTTTTCCAAAAGGAAATAACACCTAAGGGTCACAATCACTTAAATTCTATGGATTTGGTATAGTACAGGTCTCTTTACTTCTAGTCACTATGATGGTTAATTCTATGTATCAACTTGACTGGGCCACAGAGTACTCAGATGTTTGGTCAGATATTATTTCTGAAGGGTGTTTTTGGATGAGATTAGCATTTAAATCGGGGGTCTAAGTAAAACCCATTGCCTTCTTCATTGTGGGTGGGCCTTATAAAATCAGTTGAAGACCCAAACAGAACAAAAAGGCTGAACTTTTTCCAAGTAGTCAAATTAGTTCTTCTCATTTTCCAGCCTGCTAGCCTTCAAAGTGCAACTAAATCATCCACTCTCCTGGGTCTTGAGCTTGCCAATTCACCTTGCAGGTCTTGGGATTTGCCAGCATCTATAGTCACATAAGCCAGTGAACCAATTGTTATAATAAATCAATTACCTCTCTCCTTTCTCTCTCTCTCCCCTCTCTCACTTTCTCATTCTCTCTCCCTATGTGTGTGTGTGTGTATATATATATATATATATACATATACATATATGTATATATATGTATATATATATGTATACATATATGTATATATATGTGTATATATATGTATTACAGACACGCACGTGCACACACATATATATTTTATATAATACATGCATATATTCTATTGGTTCTTTTTCTCTGCAAAACTCTAACACAGTCTTTCATATTTTATATTTTTAAATTCCTTATGAGAAAAGGTTGATCATTCCTTAATATTCCATCCTGTTTTCTACACCAATTTTCCAGGTAAAAAAAACAAAAAACAAAGAAGTTACTGTGTATGCATATGGGTGTATATATACGTAAGTAACTCATATACAGAAAATTTTTGCCAATATAAGAGGTCTTTATCATGTTTAAACCCACATTCCTTTTTCATGTGCATCTAAAATATTCCTGCCCCTTATTTCTTTTCCTTCACTTTTGATCAGTAATTCTTTTCGTGGATAGTTTGCTGATGTTTTCCATCTACAATATGCTACAAGATTGATGGCCTCAAACCTTCAGCTTCAGCTTTTCCTTCTTTTGCAAGTTAGGATTGAGTTTGGGTCAACTCTGGGTCAGAAAGATATTAGGTTAGTCTTTTCAGATTGTGTTTAGATCCATATATCAAGAACACACTAAAATTGATATGGCTTCCCTTGACTGCCCTCTCAAGCCAGTTGACCTTTTAAGATTCTCTTTCCAGTGTGGTTTCCTCTTTGCATTCTGTCTATACAGTTTATGTTCAAAGTGCTACAGGAAAACCCTGTCCTAAGACCTCAAAGTCCCACACACAGTTATTTCTCTTTCAGTCCAGAAGACAGAGTGCCCCAAATAATTTGGGGGCAATTAGGTAGTGCTGTGTTAGAAAGAACACCACACTGGGAGTCAAGCCAGTCTTTAGGTGCCAGATTCCTAACTTTGGACCTGTGTAACTTTCAGTAAATCACTGAACCTCCCTCGCAGGGATTGAGGAATGGATGCTATAGGATTTGGAAAATTAATTTGCAAGGTATCAATTAATAACAAAATGTTTTAAATTTGTCTTCATTTTCTAAATAAGTGGTACTTGATTTGTGGTCCCATATCCCCCACTTCTCATTTTCACATAAATCAAAATTATCAGCTTTTATATTCTTGGTGTTGGAGAATGAATGGATATACTGAAACTTCTCAACTATATCTGTTTTAGTTATTCTCCAAAGTCTAGCTGTATGTGGAAATGGATGATGTAATTTCATTGGAATTTTCAGTGAAAATACGACCCAGGCCCTTCATGCCAAGGCTTCTCGCGATCCTTCCATTTCACGTCTCCCAGTGGGACTGGTTTGACTCTGTAATCTCAGGGCCATTCATGGTGATAAACTGATCCCCCCAGAAAGGCCTTAAGTTTTCACAGGATAGATGAGGTATATAACATTTGGAAGGGTAAGACATATAAAGTAAAGCTCTAAGACGAAATAATTTGTCTTAGATGTGCTAAACTAAGTACTGGAATAATAGCCAAAATTGTAAAAAGGGAAGAATGATTTAATTGAAAGAATAATTGAGGATCTGGAGATCTGGGGGTTCTTAGTCCTGTCTATACCATGAAATAGCAGTGGGATTTTAGGTACATCTTTTTGCTCAGGTTCAGAGTTTTCATCAGTCACCAAAAAAAAAAAAAATGTTTGTACTTGAAGAATCTTTAAGAAGGCTTCTAGCACTAACCTGATTCTGCCCCTCTTCTCAAGCTTCTGACTCCCAGTATTGCTGCCATGCTTTCTATATACAGGAGGTAACGATAATTCCATCTTCCTCTTGGTCTCTCATATTCCAACTTCCAGCTAAGTTTATGTGAAAACTTAAAGAACTGTCCCATGTTTTAATATATTCACTGATCATTCATAACAAAAAAATACAGCATCTACCTTAACAAAGCTAATTTATTGCCACCTTTTAAAGGTTTATTGGTTCTGGTCCAGGAATCTGTCTATTCGGACATAAATTGGATCCTATCAATAATTAAAATACAATTATTAAGACCAATAATAACTTCCATTTATTAAGTGCTTATTACACTCAGCACATTGCATACCGATCCCACTACAATTTCACAACAATATCATAAAATAAGTACACTCTTCGTGGTGGCAATGAGGGCCCTGAAGTTCAACAACACAGTCGAATCACACAGGTGATAAGCAGTAAGGCTGGGAAATGGATCTCATTCTAAATGGCTGTCTGTATGGATTCCCCTGTGATCACAGTCATCTAAACCTAATTCTGACACTCACATGAAAGCCAATGTATTCATGTTTTCTTCTTGATGCATAGTGCATTGTTGGGAGAGTCACTCAGATTTACTTCTCTTCAGTTTCTCTCCCTTTGAAATAGGGACACTACAGTTCATGTGAACCTCATAGTGTGGTAACGCACTGTGAAGGTAACACATTGACATGGCAATGAGACTAATATCATGGGTATTGCCAAGTTTTCTGTATTGTGTCACTGCCCATCTTCAGCTTGATTCTGAATGGATTTCCAATCACCTTTTAGAAGTTATTTTAAATATCTTAGAAGGCCAAATGGCAGAAAAGAGACACAATTTCAACTACATGCAGGCTGATCCCGCATGAGCAGAGGAGGCTCGATAATTTTCAATGCTTGACAATCAGAAAATAAATTAATGTAAAAAAAAGATCAAAAAGCATTGAATCCTACTGAGGGATTCTATGATAGACCTGTTCATGATTTTAGTGTTTTCTACCTTACAGATGAGCCATCCTCTTAAGAGATACACGGGTTCTAAGTGGAAAAAAAAAATCACCCTGGAAAAAAGGTCATCTCCAAAAGAAGAGGAAATTAAAAAAAAAAAAAGAAACCTATTAAATATTCCCTTTAATCATTCAAACCCTTGTTGTCAGACATCCGTGCCCTGTGTCTGCAGTGTTCTCTCTTTCCCTACTCATAGACTTTCACTTGCCTGTAAAAATTCTCTTGAAATCCTTCTTGACCATAAGAGTATTTTAGCTTTTTTGCAAAGAAACAGGTAATTTCTTGATCAATTTACTAAGAATGTATCAATGTCATTTTCATTGAATATATATCAGTTCATTATTATTATATCATGCTGTGTGTATGTGTGTGTGTGTGTTGAATATATATATATCCCAAGACTTATTTTGGATTATAGGACAAAACATGATTTGATTTTAGCCAATATGCTGGCTGGAGACACATTATATTAACTGTTTGATCCTTTATGTATAGATTGCATTTCTCAAGCCACTGCAACTAGCTTCAAGTGGGTGGATGTGAGCCATCATAAGCTTAGTCTTTAGCTCCGAGACCCATTGGCTTAACTGCTTGAACCAGTTAATCCAGTGCCTACTTTTCTTTCTGGTAGTAGTTCTTAACTCTGGTTTGTCATTAGAACTGCCGAGGATCCAAATCTCTGGTGACAGGGTTGCCATGTCAGAACAACTGAATCTGAATCCTCAAGGGTAGGGCTCAGACATCAGCATTTTTTTTTTTTAAAGCCCCGTAGATGATTCTACCTTGTGGCTAAGGTTGAGAAACATGTGTTGCTGTCGTCAGTGATGATCTGTTCTGAAAACCAATGGTTTTCACTCTTACTAACTCTGTAATCCCACTCCTGCCATCTACAGTAGGATCTCTCACTCTCAGCTGTTCTGTTAGTTGATTTTGGGGTTTGTTGGTGTCATGCCATGGATCATCTCTTTCTGATGTCTAACCTTACCTCAACAATTACCATGCTGGAAAGATGGGCTCTGTCCCCTCTCTATTAGGATTATTTATTAAACTACAAACAGTGGGGGCTTGTACTTCCATTTCTTTATTTTATAATCATTCATGGTATCACTTCTCTATTATTTAGTGCTGTTTGTTCGGCTTATTTAGACAGTGGTTGTGTACGTCTTCCCTGAAGGACTAGGTCACGAAATGCTTCAATTAATACAACATTCCACTCAAATCATTCCTCATTCCTGATATTCAGTGAATGTGTCTGTAGCAAGATGCATACCAACTTAATTTTCCCTTAAAGTGATTTTCTCGGCTAATACATTTCCTAAGAGTAAAGGACCATTACTGTATATACCTCTTCTTATTCCATTGTTCTAGTTCCGGCGCTGGTCATTTACCGTAATATACCTTAGCCATCTCTGCCAGTAGGTTTATCTGGTTTTCATGCAATCAGAACCTCTCACAATCACCCCGACAATGCCCAATTCCAGCAGGCTAACCCCTTATCCAGTCCCCTGGGAATCCTACATATAAATATATATATGAATGTGTTCAGTTCAGCTTTCATGTTGACAAGAATCAAGGCCTTGGGAGGACAGTTGCTAGAACTTTATAAACAATCTCAATACATATTCAATGAATGAATGGAGAAGTCAGTGTGGGATTTCTGAAGAACAGGAACAAGATTTCATATCTCCTTTGCTTTATTTCCAAGTTCATACTGTTTTCTTATCCATAAGTCAAGAAGATGCTGACCCAGGACCTTTCAGGGAGAAGGGGTCCCTGCTGGCCAAATCAGGTGAAACAGGATCACATGCTCCCCTGGAACCCTGCCTCCTGCACCGAGTGGTTACAATAACCAAAGTTGCTGTGACATGTAAGCAACAAATTAGACATCAATGCCATGGCTCAGTGAACAGAAGCAGATATTCATCCTCAAATGTGTAAATCCATTTAGCTGTAATATCTAACTGCCTCAGCCAGAGTTAAGTTGCTGACAAGTTAAAAGGCTGCCTGACAGGTATGCCTGTTCCCCCTTGGGGAGCAGATAAGATGGGGGCAGGTGGGAAAGATAAGGAACTGGAGGAGGGGAAATTGAGTCCTTTGGCATTTCATTTACAAGCTGTTTACTAAAAAATTTAACACGTGAACATGCTGTGCTGGGTGGCATTATCTTCCGTTTTGTGTTCAGCATCTAGCCATTCTCCCTCCCTTTGCCCTCTATCCCCCATCTTCACTGCTGTCTGACTTCCATGGGAAATAACCATCTTCCTTCCCAAAGACCCGTTAAAAATCGGTAATGCAAGGGAGCAGTCAGGCTAGCCTGCCGGCCACTCATTCCTTATGAATCATCTGGCGATTTTTTAGTTTGACAATTGCACCTCATATATTTTAATATTGGTTTTGAAAGAAGAAAGTGGAGAACTTCTATTTCTTTACAGCTCCCTGTAATTTCAACTTGCTCTTTACTTATGTATGAAGTCGACTTGGGTGGAAAGGTTAGAGGCAGATGAATTTCTAGTTTCAGAGCCTAGGATAGACCAATAAAATGTGCAATAATCTTAATGCTAAGGTTTCATGGAGCTGAAAGTATGTTTTATATTCATAGATGACACTCCTTGAAAATGATGACAGGGACCTCATATTTTTAAGGAATTTTTTTCTTTGATTTTCTTTCTATATCCTAGCTGCTGCATAAAATTTCTTAGACAAGTATAAAAAACAAACCAAAACAAACAAGAATCCATCACAATTTAAAAGGTTTCCTAATACTTTCAAATCCAACAAGCAAGGGATATGTTTGTTTGATTTTAATGTTTTCTGGTCCAATCAGAAAAGAGTGGACTACTTTTCTAACCCCAAATGTAATTTACCAGTCTTCCTACCTATAAACTCTGCTTTCTTTAACTTTTATTCATGAATCTGTTTGCTTTCCTTTGTTGACTTCTATGCACAATTAAATGATTAGATTAGAAACAGTGGCAGACACAATAGAGGATTAGATTTCTTTGCTGTCATAGGTGAAAATAAAACATCATATGACAATAGTTACTTATTCAAATTCTTAGTATGATAATGGGATGAAACTTTGATTATGTCTTCTTTCTTCCTATTGTCCTCCGGTAATAAAGAGAGGCAAGGGAGGAAGGGAAGGGGAAAAAGTGAAGAGACAGGATGTATTTTCAAACATGAATTTTGGGAACCACTAGATCATGTCTACCCTGAAATTTCTATTTTATTCTAGAACTTTATATCCTATTCGGTACCAACAATTATACTTACCATGGCACTACAAAGCATCGAAATAACTGCATATTTTTATGGAGATTCACACTTCAACATACTCTCATTTACATTATTTTAACAACACCCTTGAATCATAAAATTCTATAGTTAGGAGGGCCCTCCTATACCATTATCTCTAAAAGAGTTTCCAAAATTATGATCTAGTCTTTAATTTTAGAGAATTTACCATATTATAAGGCAAACAACTCCAATTTTTGTTTGCTTTATAACGAAAAAGCACTTGTCTATTTTTGAAAGTTTAGAAATTATAGATTAAATAATAAAAGTGAAAGCACTTTTAAATTTGCCACCATGAATTAAGTGCTATTAATGTTTTGGTATACTCCCATGTTGTGTCTTTCATATATGTGACTATGGTTAGTTGGGAATGAATTATTACTGTAAGAGCGAACGCATGTATAACTGTACTTGCTGATCTGTGAGGTGGAAGTTGATCCCTAGGCGGGGTAGGCGGGGCCTTGCTATCACATGGCAATAAGGCACCAAGAGAGAGGCGGTGAGAACCAGGGATGAGAAGAGAGGGCAGGGGTTGGGGGCAGAAACTGTGGAAGCCAAGAGATATAGTGGAAGGTCAAGTGCAACGCAGTGTAATGTCCTCTCTGTAACCATACCCCACCTCAGCCCACCCCCACACATGCTGCTTTATCTTCAGTGAATTCGGTAAAAACTCATCGATTGTTTGGTATGAGTGGATATTTTATGGAAACTGATAAAAGGATGGAACATTTTACCTGGGGTGGTGAAGTCTGAAAATGATACCATCCATAAACTGAGGTGCTGTATCAGGAATGTTTGAGCCCTTGGGTATGAGCAGAAATTTGGGGGAATAGTTTTTAGTTCCATAAATAATGACTAAAGAGTAGAGATCAAGCTTTAACTGGTTATCTCAGAGCCAACGTGATCTGGGATGACCTCAGAGTGTTATATGGTATTATGGCATGACTTTATAAAACATTGTACAAATGATCTTATATTTTCCTTTTTGTCTTTCACTTTTGTACAATATTACTTATCTTGTAATTACACACTGCTTATAATTTTTAAAATGTGTTGCATTGGACATACTTTTTTTCTATTTTTAAGTCTTTATTTAAATTCCAGTTAGTTAACATAATTCGTCTCAGGTGTATAATTTAGTGATTCAATGCTTTTTTTTTTTAAAGATTTTATTTATTTATTCGACAGAGATAGAGACAGCCAGCGAGAGAGGGAACACAAGCAGGGGGAGTGGGAGAGGAAGAAGCAGGCTCATATCAGAGGAGCCTGATGTGGGGCTCGATCCCATAACGCCGGGATCACGCCCTGAGCCGAAGGCAGACGCTTAACCGCTGTGCCACCCAGGCACCCCATGATTCAACACTTCTATATATCACCTGATGCTCATCACAGCAAGTTCACTCCTTAATCACCATCACCTATTTTACCCATCCCCCATCCCCCTCTCCTCTAGTAACCATCAGCTTCTTCTCTATATTTAAGAGTTTCTTGGTTTCTCTCTTTTTCTCTTTGCTCATTTTTTTGCTTCTTAAATTCCACATATGAGTGAAATCATACAGCGTTTGTCTTTCTCTGACTTATTTTCTTTAGCATTATACTCACTAGCTCCATCCATGTTGCTGTGAGTCGCAAGATTTCATTCTTTTTTATGGCTGAGTAATATTCCATTTTATTAATGCATATGAGTAATTTCCCATTTATATATATGTATGTATGAGTAATATCCATGATATCTATATATAGAGAGATAGATAGATATGTGTATATCTATGTATATATCACCTCTTCTTCATCCATTCATCAATTGATGGACCCTTGCCCTGTTTCCATAATTTGGCCATTATAGATAATGCTGCTATAAACATCAGGTGCATGTATCCCTTTGAATTAGTATTTTTGTATTCTTTGGGTAAATACCTAGTAGCACAATTACTGGATCATAGGGTGATTCTATTTTTAACCTTTTTGAGGAACCTCCATAATGTTTTCCAGAGTGGCTACATTGGTTTGCATTCCCACCAACAGTGCAGGAAGGTTCCCCTTTCTCCAAATCCTTGCCAGCACCTGTTGTTTCTTGTGTTGTTGATTTTAACCATTCTGACTCACTGTAGTTTTGATTTGTATTTCCCTGATGATGAATGATGTTGAATATCTTTTCACATGTCTGTTAGCCATCTGGATGTCTTCTTTGGAAAAATCTCTATTCATGTCTGCTGCCCATTTTTAAATTGGATTATTTTTTGGGGGGTGTTGAGTTGTATCAGTTCTTTATATATTTTGGCTACTAACTCTTCATCAGATATGTACTTTGCAAATATTTTCTCCCACTCCGTAGGTTGCTTTTTAGTTTTGTTGATTGTTTCCTTTGCTGTGCAGAGGCTTTTTCTTTTGATGAAGTCTAAATAGTTTATTTTGGCTTTTGCTTCCCTTGCCTCCAGAATCATATCTAGAAAGAAGTTGCTATGGCTGACGTCAAAGAGGTTACTGCCTGTGTTTTCCTCTAGGATTTTTATGTTTTCAGGTCTCCTATTTAGGTATTTCATTCATTTTGAATTTGTTGTTGTGTATGGTGAAGAAAGTTGTCCAATTTTCCCAAACCATTTGTTGAGGTAACTTTTTCCCATTGAATATTCTTTCCTGTTTTGTTGAAAATTAATTGACTACATAATTGTGGATTAATTTTTGGGTTTTCTATCATGTCGCATTGATCTATGTGTCTATTGTTGTGTCAGTACCATACTGTTTTGATCACAAAAGCTTTATAATGCAAGTTGAAGTCAGGAATTGTGACGTCTTCAGCTCTGTTTTTTTTTTTTTTTTCAAGACTGCTTTGGCTATTTGGCATCTTTTGTGGTTCCATACAAATTTAGGATTGTTTGTTCTAGCTCTGTGGAAAATGCTGTTTGTATTTTGATGGGGATTGCATTAAGTGTGTAAACTGCTTTGGGCAGTATAGACATTCTAATAATATTTGTTCTTCCAATCCATGAGCATGGAATTCTTTTCTGTTTCTTTGTGTCATCTTCAATTTCTTTCATTAGTGTTTTATTGTTTTCAGAGTACAGGTCTTTCACCTCTTTAGTTAGGTTTATTCCCAGGTATCTTACTGTTTTTTGGTGCAGTTGTAAATGGTATTGATTCCTTAATTTCTCTTTCTGCTGCTTCATTATTGAAGTATAGAAATGCAACATTTCTGAACATTGATTTTATATCCTGTGACTTTTAAATTGTTTGTTGAATTTGTTTATCAGTTCTAGCAGTTTTTTGGTGGAGTCTTTCAGGTATTCTATATAGAGTATCATGTCATCTGCAAATAGTTTGACATACTTTATATAAGCATATATAAGTTATATATATGTGTATATATATATATATATATATGGATATGTACTGATATGTGCTCATTTCCTCATTTTTACCATTTCAAACAATGTAACTGGCATTTATGTATGTAAAATACAAAAATTAACTAGCATGTCTGATGATTTCTTTGAAAATACCCCTAGATATGAAATGTTTGGTTCAAAGGTTATGCATATATATATATTTTTTTTTATATTGCCAAGTTAAAAAAAAAGTGTATCGGTGAATTTACAATTCCATTAGCAACTTATGAGACTACCCAGGACCCACTCCCCATTCCATAAGTTAAATTTCATCCACCTATCCAGTCTGTTGAAACATTTTTAAATTTTGATCTTGTTATCAATTGTATTAGGAGTCCTAATGGGTTTGGTGACTCAAAATACACATGCTATTTGTTTCATTTAAGATAAAAACTACAAAAAAAAAGGTTAAATGAGGTAAAGTATAGTCAGAGTCTTTTGGAAAGTCAAATGAAAATTCCAGGAAAACACTTACTGACTTAAGATCACTTCTTACATTTGATCCATCAATCTCTACCTCATCTTTATTTGTACTGTATTTTTACAATCATCATAGTCTATTATAATCATTACCTTTCATATCTACCATACTGTGAACTACCTGTTCACTTGTATATTCCCCATCATCCACCATGCACTGTGAAACAATATAAATGTGTACAACATTCTGAGGGGAAGATGATTTACTCTGCCAATAGAAACAGTGACAGGCATCATAGAAAATCTTTCAGAGAAGAAGTAACATCTAATGTTGACTATGGCAGATCAGTTGTAGCTTCCTGCACAGGAATGGGGCTAAAGGGAATTCCAGAAATGGAAAACATTATCTTTAAAAAGCACAGAGATATAAAATAGGTAGGTATGTAGCAAAGACATAAGAAATGGTTTGGTTTACCTAAGCATAGTGTTAGGGGTAGAGAGGAGGGATGTGGAAAAATAAAACAGTACAATCTCCTTAGTGTCCTCAGGATAGAAGTTGACTTAACTTTTGTTAGACTTAGTAGACTTCTCAGGTTGACATTAATTCAGACTGCATAAGGCTCTTAAAAGAGATTCATAACTAACTTCCAACGTACAATAACTAAAGAGTTCGAACTGAGAAGGGATGAATGGAAAACTGAGTTCCCCTTACCTAATCTGCTACTTATCTAGGCCTTGTAATCATTGTTTGGGTTATCTGGGAGTTTTGTTCCCCATGGCTCTCTTCTCTTGAAAAAAATGGGTTTTTTACCTTCATCTTCCAGCTGTCTGAACTTCTAGACAGAGTATATTATGGAACAATATTTGGGGGTGCACCAAAATGAGGGTATTGAGCTGTCTCATAAGATAGGCCCAGTAATCAAAGTTAGTTGTCCAAGGACAGGCAGATGAATGTGATCCTACCTACACAGGTGTTGTTAGGCAGAGGTCAGGATGAAGAGAGAACATGGAAATCAGGACTGAATCTAATTGGGGTGTAGATAGTATTGAGAGTGTCTAGACAGTTGTAAGGATAGACATCAGAATTTCAGGAAGGTTTGTATAAGTTCAGGTAGAGCTTCTTTCCGACTCTAAGAATATAGGGCTCCGATCCAGAATATGGGGCATTGGAAACTGGCATGAACGAGGTGGCAAAAAATGAGCAGGAAGTGTACTTTCTCAACCAACTAACTGGCAATTTACTGCAAGGTTCTGGTCATGGTAGGAAACTAGATTTTCCCCTGAAACTATGTAAGGGAGCCAATTAAATGGATTGGGACAGCACAGCAGTTTGGTTCCCACATGGTGGCCCAACAATAGAGGGCTTAAAGCTATGGACTCACCCACTCATGAGAAAGGCTCTCCTAATTTCTGTTCAGGCTTAGGAATCATTGTTTTGAGGACTGAGTAGAGTCACGTTAGTTGTGTGGTTAATTTGAGAATCATGGAGGCTGACATCCATTAGGTCTGGGGCAAGTGTAGGTTGGATTCCTTGTTGAAGCTCTATTCCCTACTATTGTGAATTCTTTTGTGACAGCATCTGAGGTGAAACATTGCCAAACATTGTGCCAAGAGGCCTTTCAATGGGGCATAAAAATGCTATAAAAACATGAAAATTGCTGCCATAAAAAAGAGAGTTATAGCAAAACAGGGAACCTACTAAATTCAGTGGCTAAGAAATACTGAAAAATGAAAACTGTTCCACATATTCCAAGGAGTTTGTGGGTACAGCACCCCCACAGCCATTTACATAGTCAAGGGCTATTTGTGTTCATAAAACACTTCTGAAAATCTGTCAGCATTCTGACATTAAGAATGTGGTCACATGGCTTTCCTTGGGATTCACCCTTCACTTGAGTCCCTTCTCAGTTTTGTTGGCTAGGTTCAATAGTGTGAATTTCTTCTGCTCTATTTCTACTTTAAAAGATTGACAAAAGCCCCTTTTATGGGATAAAGTGTTTACATCCCTTTGATGCCTGGGAAAAATGATGTCATATTACAAGCATAGTTCATGATTAAGTCATCAACTTGCAATTAATAAAAAGCTTGTTTGAAATGTTCCTTAATAATAAATCTGAGAATTAAACTTCCTTCCTGACAACTACACCTCTGCTTTCATTTCCAGTGTTTGTTTTTCCAATAAAATTCCTGGATACCATTAACACTGGTAATTTGGGGTAAAGTGTGCAGAGGGAATTCATTTTCCATATGCCTTTTGTGCAGATGTGGCTATATTGAGATACAGTAAGTACTATTCATATCTCTGTTATAAAATTCTGAACATGCTTAAGCAATAGTCATAAACACATTAAATAACACCATCCCAAGCACTAAGAGCCTCTGTCTGCCAGCTGGGTGAGCCCTTTCTATATGTCATTTTGATGTAATGCACTCCCATTTCTGCTGTTATTAGATGCAAAGTATTTGAAAAGATGTTAGATTGAATTGAAATCTGATTACATCTGGGTTTGGGTTTTTGAGATATTGCCTATTTTCCTAAAATACACTGTTCTGTTTTCTTTTTATCTCACAAATATGTACACACATTCACACCCTTTCGTTTCTATCTTCTCTTCTCTACATTCATGGATCATATGGGATTTCTGATTTTGTTTTAAAATGTAATCAAGATATAGAAATGATGAAGCAGTGTATCATAGATTCCAACACAGAGAAAGCAAAATAAATAAATAAAGGGCAATAAAGGAAGGGGGGGAAAAAGAAGAAAAAAGAGAAATGCTTAGTCTTTGATATATCATAGAATAATGGTCTGCTGCACATTGGATAAAAATCCATATATAGTGTGTTTATTTGTACATCATTAAGTTATAAAGCTGTGAGTCATTTAAGAACATTTCTATAATCATAAATTGCTTCTTATTGTATTTGTTTTCCTTATACAAGCACCTTTCATGGGGGAAACTTAAATCAATAGGAACACATTTGATTACTTCTCACAATTGCTTTATAGTTTGGAAGACAAAATGTGCTAGTTCAGTGTTGGTCACATAAGATTGCGTGGACTGAGGCTATCTCTTAGATTTTCTCCTTGAAAAGTCTCATCTATTTATGAATACTGTATCACAATCAAAATGTGATTTATATCAAGATAATATTCTCCACTGTACCTTCTAAAATGATCAAATCATATCATCAATGCAAATTTTGTACTTCTCGAATGAACCTTCAAGGATAAAACAGAGAAGTTACATTTTCGCCAGTACAGGGATGGTCTCCTCTCCATAAGGGGTTGCAGTTTGAAGGGGACAACATGATGAAATGTGTACCACACAAGGAGGCTACACAGCTAGTGTAACCAGCACTAAGACAGAACCAAACAAGAAGTGTTACCTTGGTTAATTGGGCACAGTTCAGAGCTGGTCTCAGAACCTCTGTTTTATCCAAGCCCCAAAGTTAACTGGACCCAATGTAACACATTCAGTTAGCAAAATTTATAGGAATCATATATTTAAAGAGAATGCCAACCGTTTCCTTACAATAGCTCTCAGGAAAAATTTTCTTCTACCCTTCAAGATGCTTCTAGCTGGTCTAAGAATTAAACTGGCATGAGACAGATTAAAAGGAAGAAAAAACAGTGTTTAATTACATGCATAGGGAGGCCTAATAATAAAATTAAGATCCAAAGAAATGACCAAAGCATGTAGCTTTTATGTTTTAAGCAGAGAAATACAAATCTTTGAGGAACTGACAAGACAAAGAAAACATGTTTGGGAGCCTCAAATAGTAAGGAATCCTAAGCAGAATTTGGGCTGTTAGTAAACTGGTAAAAACACAAGGTTTGTTTATATAACCTTCTTGGCCCTGAATTCCTTATCTCTGGTGATAAAGATATGTCTTTACCTCGTGGTATAGAGAAGGTATCTTTTGTGCAGATTTATTTCTTCCTTTCTGGAGGAGAAGATAGGTCAGAATATATTCTTACAGTAGCTGTTTCCTACGTAACTTTAATCAAAATTATCAATACACTAAAGTGGCACATTTTGGGGTGACCTGTCCTTGTCCCTTATANAGATTTAAAGCAAATTCACAATGCACATTAACATATTAAAGACTTGGAGAAGTCTTGCAATGAATCAATCTGCTGCTGTTTCCTCCCCTATTACTTTACAAATTATATGATTATTTTGTGAGTGTATATGTGTGTGTGTGTATGTGTGTTTAACATGAAATCAATGACCCATGCTTGGGGAAAAACTGAAGGCCAAATAATTTATTTAGGATGAAACAAATACAGATAAAACAGTGTTTCCTAAAACTTAAAAATCGGAGAAGAAGCTAAGAATAAACTTTTAACTATATATATATATATATATATATATATATGGGAAATAGAACAAACAATAAGAAATTTGATTGGTGATCTTGGATCTGGAGCAAAGGGAGGTAGGTAATGTTTTAAAGAGTTGAGTATCCCAGAACACACATGTTACACATTTTTAGTCTCTTGGTTTACATCCACAGATAGCCAATCTCTTCCACGAATATTGAAATTTACTATATTAAGTCTTCTCTCTCAATCTCTCTCTTTTTTAAAATTTGAGACCATAGCGTGTCTATACAGTTATCTACTTGGTAAATGCTTTCATCCTTCCTCACATACTCAAGTAAGTTGTACAGTCATCCAGTCCTGTCTCATCTTTAAAAAATGTGAATTACTGTACTTCCTAGCCTGCTTCTGCCTCTTAACATCTCATGCAGGGAAATTTTCATGATATTCTATAGGATTTCCCTGCATTCAATCTCTCTCCTGTGACTCCTATACTTTCTGAATAACTCTGCATATGGACAACCAGTCAATTTTCCCAAAAGAATAGATTTCACCCAGCTATTGATCTGTTTCAAATTTTGATAGTTTTCCATTTTATGAAGTTCAGATTCCTCAACTCAGCCTTGAAAATCTATACCCAACCTATCTGTCAAAAAATCATTTGCCATAGTTTTCCAATAAAAACAAACCTCTCTCAGTCCTCTATCATATCATTGTTTTTCACTTTACCTTTTCTTGATAATGAATCTTATTTTGTTTTTTTTAAATCACTATATATCTAATCTTACTCAATATTTGAAGACTAGATTGAGTCTTATTTTTAATTATCACCATTCTCTGACTTCTATGTCATGTTCTGGGCATTCATGCTTATTCAGAAATTTTGTTTATGAATGTCTGTTCCCAAAACTAGAACACGATTCCTAGGTGATTTACACTCTATTTAATTTCTGCCAAATTGGTATGGCCACGGCAATGAATACATGTTATTGATAACTCATGATGAATACACTTTAAAAATCCTTCTCCCATTTGCCTTAGCTAGTACTGACTGTCCCATGTGATAAAAGTTCAGGAAAAATAAAGTGACTTTGTCATTTTATGTCTTGTCACATACACTTAATAGTTTACTAAGTGATTTTCAATGACAAGTATAATGAGAACAACCTCTTCCTGACTTAAAAAAACAAATAAAATCCCTCCAAAACAGGAAGTAATTTTGAAAAGGTGGCAAGAATTCATTTATCTCACTATTTTCTGACAAATTATAATGAGTCACTCAGCATTTCTCATTTCTGATGCTACACGTACATTGAGCTGTAACCTACACAGACTCGTCCTTCTTGACTCAGGGCTTGTTTTTCTATTATGCCTCCTGACAGTTCTATTCTATGACTTGCCCAAAAGCATTGTCCTGTTATGCACAGACTAACTGCTTCAAGATTCTCTCCCCAACTTCCTCACCCAGCTTCAGTCTAAGGACTGAGTATCAGAAAAGAAAAGGACTTACTGTTTCTGAATTTCAATAAACTGACCCATGGCTGCTTCTTGCCTTTGCCATGTTTGGGGATTTTCTGGTGAGTACACAGCATGGAGTAACTAGCCTTAAGAAGCAGAAGTGTGGAACCCCTGAAAAATGTGTGGGCTTCAAAGCCATTCAGAAGAATTTTAGATCTCAGGTCCATCACAACCTATGTGACCTTGAACAAGTTATTCAGATTATCTGATCTTGTATAGTTGAGAAGAGCAAGAAAACTGATATCCTAAATGTCACTATATGTCAAGCATACTACAGGGATTAAGATTGTAGTTTTGAAAACAAACAGCAGTGTATAGATCATGGCTCCCTCACTAATTAGAGTTCTGACAACCTTCTCCAACAGTAAAATGAGGAATAATAATAGCACTTATCTCATATGGGTGTTATGGGGATTGAATGAGTTAATGCATATAAAATGCTTAGAATAGTACCTGGCAAATGTAAGCGGGTACATGCTCAATAAGGGTCAGATATTATTACTGAGAGGACTCAATGAATTAAGAGATATATGGAGTCTGGAGAGTTGTAATGATCTATAAATACCAGCCCCCTCCCCACATACCACCATAAATGTACTTTTTCCTCCATTGGTCCTGTTGTTAGAATATCAGAATTTATGAAGTTAGGCTTCTATTTCCTGTAGTGAATCACCAGGGTCCCTGCCGCTCATTCCTCCTGTTCTCAAATTTGGAGTCCCCTGACTCGTCACTGGACACTGAGCCCCATGCTGTAGGGGTCTAGTTTTTGTGTGACCTGAAACTTATACAAGTTTGGTAGCCCTTTTTGAGAAGGAGATGTAAAATTGCTAATATGAAGTCAAGTACAAAGACGAGTATTTATAAAGAGAAAGGTACTACAATAAATTGCATATTTAAAATATGATATTAGCCATTCTGACAGGTGTGAGGTGATATCTCATTGTAGTTTTGATTTGCATTTCCCTGATGATCAGTGATGTTGAGCATCTTTTCATGTATCTGCCGGCCATCTGTATATCTTCTTTGGAGAAATGACTGTTCATGTCTTTTGCCCATTTTTAATTGGATTATTTGTGTTTTGGGTGAATTGTATATGATTTTTTTAATATATTTTGGACATTAATCCTTCATTGGATAGGTCATTTGCAAATATCTTCTCCCATTCTGTAGGTTGCCTTTTAGTTTTGTGGATGGTTTCCTTTGCTGTGCAGAAGCTATTTATTTTGTTATAGTCCCAATAGTTTACTTTGGCTTTTATTTCCCTTGTCACAGGAGACATATCTAGAAAAATGTTGCTATGGTGGATGTCATAAAAATTACTGTCTGTGTTCTCTTCTAGGGTTTTTATGGTTTCAGGTCTCACATTTAGGCCTTTAATCCATTTGAGCTTTTTTTTGTTTATTGTGTAAGCAAGCAGTCCAGTTTCATTCATTTGCATGTTGCTGTCCAGTTTTCCCAATACCCTTTGTTGAAGAGACTTTCTTTTTCCCATTGCATATTCTTGTCTCTTTTGTCAAACATGTAATTATGGGTTTATTTCTAGGCTTTCTATCCTGCTCTATTGATCTCGATGTCTATTTTTGTGCCAGAGCCATACTGCTTTGATGACTACAGCTTTGTAGTATAATGTGAGATCTGGAATTGTAATACCTCCAGCTTTGCTTTGCTTTTTCAAGGTTGCTTTGGCTACTCAGGGTCTTTTGTGGTTCCAAACAAATTTTAGGATTATTTGTTCTAGTTCTGTGAAAAACAGTGCTGGTATTTTGATAGGGTTTGCATAAATCTGTAGATTGCTTTGGGTAGTATGGACTTTTTAACAATATTTGTCCTTCCAATCCATGAGCATGGAATGTCTATTTCTTTGTGTTGTCTTCAATTCATTTCTTCAATGTCTTATAATTTTCAGAGTACAGGTCCTTCGCCTTCTTGGTTAAGTTTATTCCTGACCATTTTATTATTTTTGGTGAAATTATAAATAGGATTGCTTTCTTTGTATCTCTTTCTGTTGCTTCATTGTCAGTATATAGAAATGCAAGAAATGACAAGTGATGGCAAGGATGTGGAGAAAATGAACAACTGTACACTGTTAGTGGGCCACTGTGGAAAAAAGCATGGAGGTTCCTCAAAAAACACTAAAAAAAGAACTACTCTACGATCTAGGAATTGCACTACTGGGTATTTATCCATATACAAAAACACTAATTCAAAGGGATACATGTACCCCTTTGTTTATAGCAGCATTATTTATAATAGCCAATGTATGGAAGGAGGAAGTGCCCATTAATTGATGAATGGATAAAGAAGAGGTGGTGTGTGTGTATACACACACACACACACATGCACACACACACAATGAAATACTATCCAGCCATAAAAAAGAATGAAATCTTGCAATTTGCAACAACATATATGGAGCTATAGAGTATAATGCTAAGCAAAATAAGTCAGAGAAAGACAAATACCATATGATTTCACTCATATGTGGAATTTAAGGAACAAAACAAATGAACATAAGGGAAAAGAGAGAGAGAGAGAAACCAAGAAACAGACTCTTAACTATAGTGAACAAGCTGGTGGTTATCAGAGGGAAGGACAGTAGGGAGATGGGATAAATAGTTAGTCAGGATTAAGGAGTATACTTGTGGTGATAAGCACCAGGTGATGTATGGAAGTGTAGAATCACTATATTGTACCACTGCAACTAATATACCACGGTATGTTAACTACATGGGAATTAATATAAAAACTTTAAAGAAATGATAAATAGCATAATCATCTGAAAATTCAGAAAAATAGCAAAAATTTTACTAACCACTTGACAAATTCAAATTCTTTTTATCCTACATATTATAGCTACACAGTATATGAAAGCTCCTTTTTATAATGATTTTCAAATGCAATTTTCTGTAGAAAAAAATAATTGATTATGATTTATTAAACTTCTTATATTTTAATTATTGATAGTTTTTAAAAGTAACTTTCAGCTTTACAACTCATTGATAAAGTCATAAAATTTTAGGATATTATCAATTTTGGGGATCTTTTCCAGTTTCTTTTTTCATCTTAGCTGTATAGTTTGGAAGATTTTCCCAAAGGTTGCCTTCTGGCTTCATGCATTTCATAACTTGCTTCTGCTCAGTTGCCCACATACTTTGGTACCAGGCCCCACATGAAGCCTGGTACCAGATAACCTGTGGTCCTACGCTTTAATGTCATGGTTCCTGGTGAGTAGTCAAGGGAGTGGTAGGAATATTCCTGGAATATATTCCTAATGCTGAAATGATGGTCAAAAGTTTATCTATACCTATAAGCTACACTAAAGCTAAACTGATCTATTCTAAATTAAATCCACTTAGATAGATCCCCAAATGCCCGTAGTCATTCTTTGTACCAGACACAAGGAGAAGTCTGATGGAAATGAAGCTAGAGTAGAAATATATAGCTGTCTTTATCTATTGCTTATAAAATAACATGTATTTTTCAATTGTATAAGCACATGTGAAAAGGTAAACATTATAAGGGCCCCTATTGGGGCCTTGAATTGGAGGAGTCTGTGCCAATAAAAATTTTTGAAAATAAGCTGCATTAGATTTACCATAAATCTCCTCTGTTTGGAGTCAATTTCCTTAGTCACATGTAATCTAATAAAGTCCTGCTTCCATTTTAGGTAAGTAGAATCAGTTATCTTCCCTTTGCATGACTTATTTTTTCTTCATTTCTCCAGCACTTATTCATTCCCTGTTTCTCTTTGTTCTTCAAACTGTCTCTTTACTGGCTCTTTTTCCTTAAAACTAGAAATAGGCTGCAAAATTTTCCATTACAAAAATGGTGTTAAAACCAACTTCTCCACCATTGCCTTACTCATAATCTGCATACGGTCTTCTCTCCTTTCCTTCACCACTACAATTCTTACAAGAGCAGTTACAGCTAAGTGCTCACACTTTCATCTTCATTCTTTTTTTAAAAAAAGATTTATTAATTTACTTGAGAGAGAGAGTGCACGCATCAATGGGGGGAAGGGCAGAGGGAGAGAATTTTCAAGCAGAATCCCTGCTGAGGAGGGAGCCTGACACAGGGCCCAATCTTGTGACCCACGAGATCGAGATCAAGACCTGAGCCAAAACCAAAAGTTAGCTGCTTAACCAACTGAGCCACCTAGGTACCCGTCTTCTATTTTCATTCTTACTCCAACCTTAAAACAGACCTCTTCCTCTGCAATCTATTGAAAATACCTTCGTCATGATCATGCATGACCTACTGGTTAAATTCAAATGCCCTTTAGTGTCTCAATCTCTAAGATGGCATCTTGATTTCTTGTGACATTTAGATTTCTAAAACTTTGTAATGATACTAATCTTATCTGGCTAAACACACATATATGGCCTATAGGAAGGTCCATCTCTGAGCATGTGACCTGTTGAAATTGCATATATGAAGTTACTGAATCCCAGTTCATCCTTGTCTGGCTTATCCTGCTGCCTGCTGAGATTTAAGTTCTTGTTGTGCCATTTCCCTCATTGAGAGGCTGTAAATAACATTTTCAGACCACATATGGAGCACTGTGAGAACTGATGCTCATTAAGTGTGTTAAGTGAAAGTCATGAGTGGAGTACCAAACATTAGCTATAAATCAAAATTAACAAATGTGACTCGAGTTCTCAGGAGGCAAAACACTTCGAATCTTAAATAATATGGCTGTCAGGAATCACACTGAAAGATACATTTCTCTTCAAATATGCGCACAGATGAAATGCAAAGAAGTAAGCTGTCAAGATAGACAAGGAGAAAGAAATCTGTTGCTTGGCCCTTGAAACAAGTTAATTTAGCATTATAAACCATTGGAGTTTCCTTTTCAAATGGATCCATGTGGAAAATCCAGATGGCCGAATGCTCAGCTCATAAATGTGAAAACTAAGCTCCAAAGCTTGAACATAGTCAAAGCATTTTACTTACTTATTGCTGAACATTTTTCTCATTTATATTTAAGAGCGAAACATGGAAATTATTCCTTAAGGAAACAATATTACTTCATGCTGTCTTTCTTAATGGGAATCAGTTTGCAGGATTGGTGGGAAAGAGGGCAGTGTAAGAGGATGTTGGGAAATTTAGAAATAAATTTTAAAATTACCAAGCATCAGTGGTGTGCTAAACACTTGGCTGCTGGATCTTGAGGCTATAAAAACTTAGCTCTTTTTTGGATGTTCCTAACTCAGTGTATTCCTAAAGCCAGAAAAATATTCAAATTCCCATTGATTATTGGTAGGTGGAGATCACCTTAGACTATTTCTTCTCCTTTATCCTCTTTCCTACCATCCAATAAATCAGCAAGCAGTACTGCCTTCACGTTTTGAAAGTCTTTCCACCATGGTCACTCCTTTCAGCCACATTGCTGCTACTTGCCTCCAACGTCCATGGTCTCTTAGCTAGAAGATTCTAACTGCCTCCTACTTCCCTTCTCACTGCCACCTTCCCCGAGCCCTTTCTGACTAGAAAATCAGTTAATGTGGGTCTGCTGCTTGAAATTTCTTAATGGCTACCTGTAGCCCATATGATAACACTTCAAATTCTTAGCAGAGCCCAAAGAGCCCATTACTGTAGGTGTCATGTCAGTTCTCATCATTATGCTTCACATAGTCCAGTCTTCCTGAGTTATGTCTATTCTCCCAAATATGCCATGTTCTAGCATGCCTGCATGCCTTTCTACCTTTGCTCCTTCTGCCTGAAAGGACCTCATCTATTTATCTGCTTGGAAATCTACTGGTAAATCCTCAAATTTCACCTCCAGTTTCGCTTCTTCTTTAAGTCTTCACTGATTACCAGACAGAGTTTGACATTCCCTACTTTCTATTTCTCCTGCTATCCACCCTCCCCAACACACACTAAATTGTAACTTCTTTAAGAAAGGGATCCTATCTATATGTCTTCATAGTTTAAATATCTAATACACAGAGTAGTTGTTACTTAACAGTCATGCACTAAATATGTGTTAACAGGCAAGAAAAGCCAAGCAAGCACATTCTCTGTCCTGTAGGGTATCTTAGCCAGGTCTCCCTAGCAAGCAGAGCAAGACACAAGATGAAAACAAAACTGAAAACCAAAGAATGTGCTCCTACTTTATCAGGAAATACAATCTCCCCAAATGATGGGGTGTCAGGGCTGTGTGTGAAATAGGACAGGAAGGAGCCAAAATGACTGGTATATCATCCAGCTGGCTACCACAATTGAGGGCACAAAAGAAGAGAATTAGTCCATCTCTCATTCTACTAGTGGCCGGAAGTTTTAAGAGGAAAAGATAACCTCCACTTCTTCCTTGAGAAGGATGGGTACAAGTTTAAACAGTTGGCCATTCAGGCTCTGAAAAGTCTTAATGCAAAAGGTTTGTTTTGAAGGAAACTCTACTTGTTGCTCTTACATCTGGTTCTGAAGACACAGCCGATTTTCATCATCTTCATCCTATACAGTCCAAACTAAGGGACCTCACCTTCAATAGCATTTTGTGCTTTGACTGGCCTGGTACCTAGTATGGTGACCAAATCTACATTCCTGAAGGTCTCAGCCCTTATTGCCTTATTTTTGTTGTGTCATGGTTCCAGTAATTCTCTATTGTTATCGCTGGGCTAGGAAACATCATGAGATGTTTCTCACTGAATGCAAAGTCCAAATATACTCATTTCTAACATTGCTTGGCATTAATTCTTAGAATATATGTATATTCCCTGCCCCCTCCTGGGTTTGATATCCCATGAGTACATTAACCACTATCCTTTCCTATTGATCTGCTGGTATGAAAAGCCCAAAGAAGCCTCATGGTAGTAGCAGACTCTAGTTCACTGGAATAGTTACCCTGTTCCAATCAGAATTATCCCTCTTTCTGGAATAAGAAACTCTAACCCAGCAGAAGCCAAGTTTGTGAGGATGGCATGGAAAACTCTGGGAGTAGGTCACTAAGATGATGGTGAAAAGTCAACATTACTTCCTATGGTTCCCAGATCCATGTGTTAGCAATTGGGAATTCAGCACCAAATGTTGGCCTTTGGTTCAGCCCAAGAGATTGCCTGATCTTGCAGAAATCTTGATCTGTGAGAGGCTATACAAATTACTGAGTCTCAGATCAGCTGAAGTAAAGGAAGGGAGAAAAATTTCTCTACTGAGTCCTATACTGGGCACACAGGTGTGGGAGTGAAGAAGGTCTTCTGGCATCTCATACCTTGGTGAGAACAGGAAAACTTGTGGTGGGAGACGACAGGTGCCCAGATCTGGGTATTGGGCTAGGCAAGATTGGTTTCTCATATGAAGTCAGTCACAAAGCAGATGGCATGAAACTAGTGGCCAAAGGTGTCAGAAGTGATGCACAAGAAGTGTCTGGTACAAGAGGTTTACATTATAGATGGAAAGACAGACTTGCAAATAAATTATATTACACACACACACACACACACACACACACACAGAGGCAGTCTCAGCTTTGCACCACTCCAGTTTGTATAAATTTTAGTTCCCATGACTCACGGCTTACTTAAATAATACCAGTTTCTCAACAACATGGTCTAAATTTTGGTTTCTACGGTATATTAACTGTGAGTAATTGCAGAAAGTACAAACTCCCTTACTAACTCTTCCATTTACAAATCATAATGTAAATAACAGATGTGCATCATAATCGGTGACTAATATGTCACTTCTTTTAAACTCTGTCAGTGATGGGATGCCATGGTGGCTCAGTTGGTTAAGCATCTGCCTTCAGCTCAGGTCATGATCCCAGGGTCCTGGGAAGGAGTCCTGCATCAGGCTCCTTGCTCAGAACGGAGCCTGCTTCTCCCTCTGCTTGCTGCCCCCCCACCCCCGCTTTTGTGCTCTCTCTTTCTGACAAACAAACAAATAAAAACAAACAAACTTAAAAAAAATAAAGTCTGTCCGTGATTGGGGGGCCTGGCTGCCTCAGTGGGTTAAGCAGCCAACTCTTGATTTCAGCTCAGGTCATGTTTTCAGGATCCTGGGATTGAGCTTAGCATTGAGCTGTGCACTCAGTGACAACTCTGATTGAGGTCTCTCTCTCCCTCTTCATCTCCTGCTCCTCTCTGCTTGTGCTCTCTCTCTCTCAAATAAATAAATAAATCTTTAAAAAAAATAGTCTGTCAGTAATTGCTCACTGTGCACCTGCAGGCACAGACAAGAACGTGTAGTTGTATTGCCTCCTTGTCTCCTAGTTACAAATCTGTGTGGTATTTACAAGTATAAATAACAAACAGAGGAAATTGGCTAAGAAAGATGAAATCTCAGCAAAGAAATGAAAAGTGATGACACTGGAAGTGAAATTCAAATGAAATGTAAATAGAATTACAAAAGAAATAGCTGACTGTGGGAATGTTGGTAATGCTGCCATCCAAGGAACCCTACATATGTAGCCAGAAGATCTCAATAAAGACAAACTTGTCGACATAAATGAGAAAAGAAGGTGAAGGAAAAGGATGAAGATGTCCCAAAGGAAGTGATGCTGGCAAAAAAATCTTCATGTTAAAGAAACCTGGGAGATATTTCATGACATTGAAAGTGCAAAAAACAAAATGTTGGAAGCCAATTCAAACTTAGAAAGGAGTATGGTTTGCCAAGGAAGAGAAGATGCTTTCTCTGCATTGTAAGTTACACCATGAGGAGAAGGAGGAAAGCTCTGCTCAAACTACTCTTTACCTTTTCTAAAAAGAAATAAAATACTCTCATTCTTAATGTTTCTAATGTTTTTAATCTCAGTGTGCTAAATAATCATTTTATTGTTTATTTCTGTATATATTTATAGCTGACAGAGAGTTTTTAATATTTTGACCAAAATTTAAAGGTCATGGAACAATTATAATTTTCCCCACTGATTATTAAGATCACTTTGCTTGGGAAAAAAAAAAGATTACTTTGCTTGGACTTGCACAGTCACTTTTATGGTCCTTCACTATTGTGCAAAATGAGGACTGTCCGTGTGTGTCTACGCATATCCATAGGTCCATACATATGTACTATGAGAAGAGATGGTATTGGAGCTGAGCCTTACAGGAAGGAGAATTGCTAACCAGTAATCAGAATGGTGAGGAGGAGGGTGGTAATGTTCACTACAGAACAGCAGGTGCGGTGGCCTGATGGAGGATGGGTTCCGGTGAGATTTGGTCCAGCTGATGCTCAAGAGCGTACAAGGTAAGGAGCAGTGAGAGATAAAACTAAAAAGGTCATGTGGTGCCAGGTCTAATAGGGATTTCCTTGCTTGACTACAGATTTTGATCTTTATCCTTCAGGTTATGGAAACCTCGGAAGGGTTTTCAGCACAGGAGTGACAACGATCAGACTTTTCTTTTAGGGCGATCACTACGAGGAGTGTGGAGGTCGGATGGGGTGGGAGCCTGAGGCTTGGAGGCAGGAGTTATCAGACACTGATTGGCTGGCTGCGGCAGGTTACAGGTAAGAATGAGGAGAGACTGAGGGGAGGTCCACGTGAAAAAACAGTCTCCTCACTTTGCCCTTCATCGCCACTAAAAAACCCTGTTGTTTCCTTAAAATCCAACTTCCTGAACATGTCTCAGTAATCCTTCATTTCAACAGATTGAATAATACCCTTGCGGACTGAGCTACAGTCAGCTTGCCATGGACACCCGCCAAATACCACAGGAGTGCCTCCCCTGCTGGTTAAGCTGAATACCAGCTACTTTCTCACTTACGCAAAGATTCCTTCCCCTCTTCTCTCCCTCACGGGCACTTTGCTGAACATAGCTTTGTTTTCCCTAGCCTGATTAGCAAAAACTTGTTCAGGTAGGATGCTTCATTAACAAATGGTATTCTCTTGTTCCTTTCAGGCTATCTTCTACATATTAATTTACTGGGCGATGTTAATGAACACAACAGGGGACCTAATAGTTTTCCCTGGGGATGGAGAAAATGAGAAACTTTCCAAGTAAACATAGAATAGTAAAGACATAGCAATGCCAATTTCAAATCTTAATGATACCAAATGTTGCATGGATAGTAAATGGTAGGAACGTCACCAAAGTTTGCTTTTTCATACATTAACGTTCTTAAGGATTAAGTGTTCCTATAACAACTATGCTGTATCCTTTTACAGACAAGAGGTTTGAAAAATGAAATGAGTGAAAATATTTCTTCTTTAGAGATTCCAGACGCCCTGGCATCATCACCTTACTTTTTCTTTCAGATTTATTTTATTAGAGTTTTACTTCTTGATTCCAGAAGCCAATCCCCTCTCATAATTGTAAAACTTCCTTGTATTATACTGTTTGCTTTTGTGGATCTGAGTTCTATTCCTAAGAAGAGAAAGAAACGTATTGTCGGTGGGCACCGTTCCTTTACAATCCGAGGCTACATCATTTTCTCCAAGGACGCCCACAAGCCTTCAATCAACGGTTTTGTTTTGTCCATATTGACTCTCTATTACTAGTTCTGCCCTTGGATGAGATTCTGTTCTTTTCCAGAGAACGTGTCCTAATTTTTTTTCTTCATTAAGACATTTTCTATTGTAGTGGAGGGCAGCTTGTGATTTCACCACATACTTGGCAGATTTCCTTATTCCTCATAATGATCACATCAACAACAGCAATGAATATCAATGATAACAATGTCCCTCTTCAGGCTTTTTCCTAGGCAGATGCATCTGGCTTCCATGAATGGCATTTGCTAGAGCCCAGATAGCAAGATAATAATATGCCAAGGCTAGTGATGCCAGCCTTTCGCTCTTTGACCAACTACCTCCTCGACATTGTTCAAACTGAAACCAAACACCCTGAATAAGTTTACTCATCTTTAGACGTTACAAAAATACATGAGCATTTTCTTTTCTGGTTGAGGGAAAGAGACACTTATTCTTTCTATATAATAGCAACATTTTCATTTATTAATATTTTTCAGGCACTGAAGAGCAGAGACTGACAATTTTCTGTGGACATTCAAAGTGATAATGTATACAGTATTGGATGCAGGGCACATATTTATTTCTGCAACTATAAGGTAACCCTATGGTCATTAAAGTCCTGAATTATAGAGAAAATGTAGTAAGAGAGTTTTCTGAATTACAATATCAATTCAAGTCATCATATTATTTTAATGACGAATGGCTGCATTGCTCAGGTGCTCATGACAACATAATTGTGTCAACAATGACATGAAAAATAATGGGGAACAGTAGCACATTCACGAAGGAAAGGCAGTCACTACTACTTTTTCAGACGCGAGAAACATAGTACAACATGGTAACTGGGAAACGACAGTAAAGGAACAGAAGTAGCAGACACCCTGCAAAAATAGATTGACGATGAGTCAAAGTGTCACAAAGATTAAACATTTTTATGGAAAGCACTGTACTTCCTAATCAAAGCATATGCAACATGTTTTGAAATGACTGATTTTCTGCATTGACATGTATATAAAGATACCATACGGTTGCCATTTAATAAGTATATTTGCATATATGTTGATGCATATATACAGAGAGATGTAAGCATAGTTACACATATAAACTCCTCATGTAAGGCTGAGCACAACTTTAAGTGATTTTAGGCCAAACTCTATAATCTTGATTATCTGATATTCTGCTAAACATAACCTTCTTTTAATTGGCATTTCAGAAGATGTGCAGTATTAAATAACTTAAGGATTAAAAGAATGAATTCTGGAGTCATTGTTTAAAAACCATTGAAAGATAATTCTTTGGTGGATATAATAGCGTTTAACCAGAATATTCCACTTTTAACAACACTAGATAACAGAAAGTGGTATTTTTCTATTAGTTATACACGTGCTTATGTTCACTGATAATTTGCCTTTTCTCTCAGTTAACAAGCTTTGCAGAGCTGAATTTAAAAACAAAAAACAAAACTTTATTTCTCTATCTGGTTCTAGTCTTTAAATACGAACTAAGGGCTTACTTCAAATGGTACATTTAACATGAGATGATTTCCTAGGTTGTACTAATTTAGGTACTATCTTGTCTTAGTTGTTAGAGCTCAATTAAGCTGTAAATCTAAGGCCACAGGAAACGGATGTCCGAGATGCAGGTCTGCTCAGAAACTGGTGAGTGACCAGTGGGCTAATGAGATGAACTGAATACGGAAAGATCTTATCAACCATGAGCTTGGCACATATGAGTAGGCTACTGTAAATTTTTGTTAAAAAACAGTTTAACTTTGATCAAAAATACTAAGTATTTAGACAAGAAAATATGCTTGGTTCCTAAAGAGAAATCAAGCCAAACAGAAATAAACAAACAAGACTCACAAATAGTTAGAGAACTTTAAATTATATTAAAAAAAATTCTGCCAGGTTAGGGAGAGGAGTGAAGTATGTTTCCAGAATGTCTATTTCCCAACTGGCTAAGGTGGTAGGAAAACGAGAATGAAAGTTTGTTTTAGCATTTGAAGGGTTATTTTCTTCTAGCTACAAAAATATGTGGACTCAGTATAAAAAGATTAAAGACAAAACAACAACAACAAAATGACACTCCCCCTTCAATTTGAAAAGAAAAATACAGAAGAAGTAATTAGAGAAATGCATATTTGGAGGAAATGGGAATAATGAAAAATTAAAAAAAAGATTCCATAGATAAAAGCCTTTGTAATCTGCTTAAGTCTATCCTATCACCTGGAATCTACTAGAAAAGTCAAAGCAGTTGGAGAAGGCTGGAAGCCAAGAATGGACAATGCCTGAGGTGGGAAGTTAAAGATGTCTCTCAAATGTTAAAAAGGAAAACTTACTGCTAGAAAGCACTCCACTAAAGTTTATTATAGAAGAGCTAATGAATAGCTATAACTTGGACATTAAAAAGAAAAAAAATATATATTCAACTTGTGCTTCCCTATCCCACCTCCATTCAAAATGGTGCTTATCCACTGTGGGTGGAAGGATGATAACAAAGGGCTAGAGGGAGAAGTGGTGCCAGGGCACTGAGCAAAAACACGCATCAAAGACCAGCCATGAGGTGCCCTCTTCAACAGAAATCCATTCATATCCATACAAAGGAAATCATGGCATAGCCATAAAATTATAAGATTAACATGGGCACAATCCAAAGACACACACTACTTTTTTGTTTAATATGACCATATCCTTCAATTTCATCACAATCTAAAAGGACAGTTTGCTACTGTGTCTACAACCATATTCAAAAATGGGAATTTGATTAAGCTTCATATTTCTTGGGATGAAGGGAATATTTCAAGCACGAAATACCAGGGAATGACTAACTTTCTGAAGGAAAGGTGGAGAAAAGTGTATCTGGATAAAAAATGAGATAATACCACCTGTTCTCACACATGCCTGTACATATGTATGCCCACTGCATACCCTATATGCAAAGGTTAGCCTTTCTTTGGGCTTCATGCCACCCCCTCAGCTTGAAGAGAGACAAACTTTGGGACGCCACCAATGAGAGTTAGTGGCAGTTTTTAACATAGTTCATGATTATGTAAAATTAGAGGAATGCTCGATAGGCTGCTGGGAAATGGTCTCTGGATTTTAGGATGCTTGTTTGTTGGGGATGCTCTCTCCCTACACTGCCAGGGATAGTTCTGTGGAGGGGGTGACTAGGTGGGAGGACACCTGCCTGTACCCTGTGATTTGAGGGCTGCTGACAGAGCCATTTACTAAAAATACATTCATCATATGCCTGTCTCAATGACCAAGAGACAAACAAAACTCCATCGGGGTCACCCATTAATAATTATGACATAGGGAACCCTAGATGAGAGGTAGAAAGACTTTGAAAGATCACCTGGTCAAGCCCCTTCACTGTACAAATGAGAATATGACGCCCAGAGGTAAGGTGATTACACCACATTTTTTTCTAGTTAGTCTATGATTACCTTGTGTCAGCAAGAGCTAGGATCTTGCATGTAGGTGTTCCTGAAGGACATCATTGATGTAAGAGGCTTCAGGAAGGCATGAGGATCCTGTAACAGAGCTGAAAGGGTGGCTCCAAAGAAGGCCATCCCTCTTCTCCTGTTCATTATACTGCCCTCTAACGGTAGCATACGTGTGTGTGTGTGTGTGTGTGTGTGTGTGTGTGTGTGTGTATAAAATAAAAATTATCATACTGTACCTAATATTAATAACTGTACATCCTCATAATTCTTTCTAATGACTTCATTAGTAATCAATGGCATGGACATACTGTGATTTATTTAGCCAATGCTATTATTTAACACTTATGTTATATCTTTTTTTTTTTTTTAACCTCTACACAGGACACTGGTATTTTTCAATTTTTCAGTTTTCCAAGAAGTAATAGCTTTACACACATGTGGTCCTCTCCTAAGAATATGGTTGTGTATGCGGTATCTTTTTTTTTTTTTTTAAAGATTTTATTTATTTGACAGAGATAGAGACAGCCAGCGAGAGAGGGAACACAAGTAGGGGGAGTGGGAGAGGAAGAAGCAGGCTCATAAGCGGAGGAGCCTGATGTGGGGCTCGATCCCATAACGCCGGGATCACGCCCTGAGCCGAAGGCAGATGCTTAACCATTGTGCCACCCAGGCGCCCCTATGTATGCAGTATCTCTTAAGTCGAAGTTAACTGTTATCTTAAAGATTTGGTACAATTATAATGACATTCTTTTCTGAAAATACAGATGTATCTGCAACCAGCTCCACTCCTAGGAGCTCAGCGATCTAGCGCTGCTTGGATGCCCTGGCTCTCCCTGGCCAGAGGATGGGGAGTTCAAGGCTCCCTTGTCTGTGTCCTGCTTGCATTGTTTCTTTTCGAGCTTCTTGTTCTGAAAAGTCTGGGGGGCATTAGAAGTGGACAGAAATCAGAGAGAGGAGAACAAAGGGATTGCAGAATAAAAGAGAGAAGAAATGACCAAGGAAATAACTCTTCATTTTACCAGTTCTGGAATCTAAGGGACCCCAATTACCGGAGGAAAAAGAAAGCTACAGTGGTGCAAAATGTATTACAGAAGACTCTCCAATCAGAACAATTGCAAAAATACCTGCCCAGACTACCAGAGAGACAGTTTGTACTGGGAGAGAAAGTGAGAGGGAGAGAGAGCTCTGGCAATGATTGTTCAGGAATTTCCCAAGGCCTTTGTAGATTTCAGTCCCTTCCCTTCCAGAAGGGTAAGCCCTCTTTAAAGCTCAACTAAGCCATGGCTCCAAGGTAACATTTAGACAGCTTACGCTGTGCCTTGAGGTACAAGCAAAGGCAAATTTATCAATTTCTCCAGCCATGCCGTTCTCAGGAAGTGTTTGGCTTTTTAATTGCTCAGCTAGGCTTCATTGGACATAATTGAACAGCTACCTGATTAGAGGGCACTGGCTGAGAATGGCAGGAGCCCACGGTCAGGAGTCTCTGGCACTTGGAGCGGGCTCCCTCCACCGGCTTCCCCTGCTGGGGTGAATGGAACTGAACCATCCGCTAATGCTCCCTTGACTGGGGAGGAGGACAGGAAGTCCCTTTGACCTGACCAGCCAGTCAGCAGCAGGGAAAATAGCCTGCCAAGAGTCTCTCTTTCATGACCAGATGTTAACTGAAAGCCTCATTTCAGGGATTTCATTAAATGTGAGAATCACACCTTCTTCTCATCACCTGCAAAGAGCTGCAGCCTCCCTGAGGGAGAAAGGCAGCTCCAGGGGCTGAGTGCCTCTTTCCTGACTTCCCGCTGACATCTTTGAATAGGGCTGATGTCATGAGAATGGATCTTATTTCTACTGTGAGAGGCCTAGGGACAGGAGCATTCCCATGGAAGGAAGGAACATTTTTCTTGAGCGTTCATCTCCCTCCCTGCCACACTTAGACTTCCAGCAACGGAAGTTCATTGGCTTCTGAAATACAATCATCTCACAGTGCAAACAGCTGCTCCAGCTTGATTTTGCAGACAGGTTTCTAAACATCACAGGCAGAAACTTCTTTTCAGCCCGCTCACAAATTTTCATTCGTACCTCTCACGCTTGCTAAAGCAGATCTCTCATAGTTGCCCATAAGATCTTCCACTCTTTCTAGGATAAAATGATAGAATTTTAGAGTTTGGTAGGAGTGGGATTTGTGGAATAGCCATACTTTCGTGGAGTTTATTTATTTATGATAGCAATAATAGAAGGTGTCATTTAAGATGCAAAGAATAAGGCTGAGTGCACATATATTGAATTTTATTTCGTGGATTATTTCTTTTGACCTCTTTTCAGCAGCTCTTGATGATGGTGGAAGCTGGTGGCCACAAAGGGTAAACATGCCAGAGGTAAAGTCAGGCTGAGGTTGGTGGTAGCCTTGCTTTTCTACAAGTGGAATATATATTGGCATTTAAAGATAGCAGAGCATCTGGTTTCCACCAACGGTCCACGGAATATTGCCCCTAGAGCACCCAAAGAGGAAGCATTTGCCCCTGCTTCTCCTGGGAAGCTTTCTTCTTCTAATGTCTTGAGAAGTTAAATTGGAAAGAGGAAATTTGTCCTCCGAAGACTAGACCTATCTGTTCCCCCGGGATTGCCCTTATTTTATTACTGTGCTCAGGACCAGCTGAGTTATTTGCAAGACCCAGTGCAGAGTGAAAATGTAAGTCCCCTTGTTCAAAATGATTAAGAATTTCAAAAATACTGACAGCAGAGTCATAAACCAAGCACAGGGTCCTTCCAAGCAAGGGCTTTATGTAACTGACCATTCTCACACCCATGAACCTGGCTCTGACTATAGATCCCTTTCTGCCCTGTCCCCTCTAGTGTAGCATTCTTGGTCAATTGAAATGCACAGTTTATTGCCCCAAGAGTAGGAAGGAATTTTAGAGAACAGATTACATGGAACCGACATAAATTGAAAGTGTAACTTCATGTTACTACATTAATCTGGCATACGCGAGATGATTCTCTCTTGGCTTTCACGCCTTTGTGTTAGCAGGTACCACCTCTAACCGTAAGTTTTGGAGCTATTGGTTTAATTTGCTAGTCTGCCCTACTTAAGTCTCTAAATTGAAAATGAGTTCTGTGTTTTCACTCTCTAAAAAAACAATGTCTTTTCTTCTCTGCCACCAGGTTCGCCTCCTCTCAATTTTAATTTAGTTCTTTTAATTTTAATTACCCTTTCTCTTTTTCAGTTTTCTTTAGCCTTTATCTAAAGCAGCAGTTCTGATCCCTTTTTTATCTTCCCCCCTAGGGAGTGTTCTTAGATCACTTTTTTCCTAATTGCACCCTCCACGAAATTTTAGTACTATAGATATATACGTAAAGAGTATATATACTTATTATATACTAAATATATCAGGAGACAATAGTATGAATTATATACTTTAAAAAGTTACATATAGTGGATACATTTTTTTCACCATATAAGATTCATTTTTGTTCGTTTGGGGGTGATATTGCCTCTTTTGAGACCACCTGATCTAAAGGAAGATGTCTCTCAGGGCACCTGGGTAGCTGAGTTGGTTGAGAATCTGCCTTTGGCTCAGGTTGTGATCCCTGGGATCAAGTCCCACATCAGGTTCCCTGCTCTGTGGGGAGCCTGCTTCTCTCTCTGCCTCTCTATGTCTCTCACGAATGAATAAAAAATTAAAAAAAAAATGAGGGAAGATGTCTCAGCATCCTGTTCACCTCTATCCACATATCATTGCTCTCTCAAAAGAATAACAAGAAAGTCCAAAACACTAGCTTTTACATCCTCAGACCTCTTGTCTGAGCTCAAAGTTCTACATCCCCAATTGGGAAATTAGCCTATAAACATTTGTGTACAAATGTATGCTATGAATCTATTTTATATACAACTTCGTTTTCTGAACTTCTAAGGTCAATTCTATCCATAGCTATTCAAATATCTATTCAAAGGGAATGCTTTTAGGGACAGAGAGTAACACAAAGGTGATGTGGTTCAGGACACACTACTCTAAAATATGGCACCTTGGCATCTTGGATATTTTAAGCTGAAGGAGTTTGAGAAAACGACAAGGGCAGGAAGGTCACTCTGACCTGCCCCTCACCCTTTTCCCTTGAAACAGTCATAAACCCTTATGTGAGAGGTGTTCTTCCAGTGTTCAGAGGAGAGAAGCACCCTTACCTTTGAAGACAAAGAGATACGGAGAAGAATCTGAATAAACAATCCTCAGGGTTTCCCCCAGGTTAGGACACTTACTTGATACTCTTTGAACTATCATATTTCTCAAGGATGGTCCTCTCTTCATCAAACCTTGCATACAAATCATCAGCCTCAACCATTTCTTCAGGTCTTCATTTTCTTACAAAAGCCCGTTTGTCATGTAAAACTAAGGCTAAATAAATTTGTATGCTTTTCTCCAGTGCATCTGTCTTTGTCAGTTTAATTTTCAGATCCAGCTATGAACCCTAAAAGGGTTGAGAAAAACTTTTTTCTTTTCCTACAATAACAAATTATTCCCAGCAATCATGAAGGAGCAATGATATTCCTAGGCAAACTCTAGAAAGATGAGTTCCCTTCTAGCTTTCAAGAACAATAGATTGACTGACATTCTCTGGACTTAGAGGGACATATCATAAAGCCAGCTTCCAACAAAGAATGTCTTTTTTTTTTTTTTTCCCTCAGTAAATGTGGCAAAAAAGGACTGCTAGAGCAGCTTTTTCATGGATCTTGGGAATGTTGTCACTGGGCTGGAGAAATTGTGAGAAGCTACTTGAGGGAAAGAAAAGGAGCACAGATAAAGGATTCCAGCCCTTCTGGTCTGATCTCAGCCAGGGGAAAAAATGGTCTAAAGGAGTTGTGAAACATTAACGTAAAGTACCACTTTTCCTGAAGAGAAGATAAAACTTTCCTGGATCTTTTTCAATGATATTATTCCATTGCTTGATAAATGATCTCTTCTTTTGCATGAAGACATGGCAAGAAGATTAAACTAACTATAAAATATTTACTTCCATATAGCAACTAGCTAACCATGGAATGAAGTTTAACTCAGCTTGAAATAGATAGTATAATATAAAGCAATTTACTCTCTTGGAATTATATTGCTTGGACCACCTTGAAATTATACTGCTAAAGCAGGACAGCTAAAAAATAAAGATCAGTGAAATCATCAAACCCCCATTTTATCTTGTTACATCAGTGTCTTTTATGTCTAAACCTATCATAACAGCTCCTGGAATAAAGAGAGATGCAGGTTTTCTTTTTCTGCCTAGGGAGGAGCTGTGTAGTAAGCAATGAAACTACCAAATGGGAAAGGGTATGTGGAAAACCGAAAACAGGGTCTGTCAAGAACACACGCTGCCCGGATGGAAAATCAGGAGACGATAATTCCCAGTGTAGAACTCCATGATTTTCATTGCTTATTCTCGCTTTTATGTCTTCACTCAACAAACGGTCATTGAGCACCTATTCTATCCAAGTGATTATGCTAGATGTTCTGTGAGATTGGATTTAAACTATAGCAGATTTCCCCTCTAATCCTGGCTTCTGAAATATTTATATATATTTGCAAAGTTTTGGCTCTGTTGCAGTCAAAGGCTCCCTCCATTTCCCCACTTCCTACCCTCCACAAACACCTCTAAGCTTCTTTCATAATTAGCTGCAAATGGCTGTGAATATGGTGCATCCAGCAACATCTATAATGACTAACCTTCACAGACCTATAAAATATTCAGTGGTTTGGCATTATTTCTTCTATTTATATTAATCTAAGTTTGGAGTGAGAAAGGAAGCAGAGAAGATGAAGCTGGACCTTTTAATTGAAAAGTGTGTCTTTCTCCTACAGACTCAAGTCCTCTAGCTCATAATTTTTTGTGGGTGTAACATCGATGACCTGCTTTACCATTTGGGGTACAAGTAAGGTCACTTTTATTTTTTCCAATTAATTACTTAAACACCACCTTGCGTTATTACTAAGAGAATATTCAGTGCCTGCTTCTTAATGACTACTTCAATCGCCAAATAATACAAGAACCTCATTGGGTTTCCTCGGAGTGCAGTTTAGTGTCCCTGACTGTGTCAGTTAGCCCGCGAGTGGGAGCACCGAATTTAAGGCCTTCTTGGACCACGGTAATTAAAGAAGCTTTCTTAAGGGGGTGACACCATCGACCTCCACACAATTTACCATCTCCTTCATGGGTTGGCAGACTATGGGTTGTTGGCCAAATCCAGCCTGAGGCCTCTTTTTATCGGACTCCTGAGCAAAGAATATTTTCTTTTTCTATTTAAAAGATAAGGTTGTAAACAAAAGTAAAAACAAAAACAATGAAAAATATGTAACAGAGTACTTATGTGGTACTCAAAATCTAAAATATTTGCTATCGCATCCTTTACAGAAAATGTTCGTTAACCACTGGCCTATATTAACATGACCTTACTATTCCATTGTCACCATTAGCCTAAATTTACTATTCCAGTAGACTTTTCCCCAAGAGAGGAAGCTGCAAATAACTATTATTCGTTACAAGAAGTTCAAGAAAGACCTATCAACTTGTTAATAAAAAGCATTGAAAAGAACTTTATATCTCAAGACCCTTGAACTCCTTTCCTCAAAAATCTTCCTCTGGTTGTGTTCATAAATCCCAAACTATTATATTATGATCCTCGTTCAATACTAATTAATACTCCCCTCTTTTATTGAAGGACCTGCCTTAAATCACACCTTAAGATTAGATCAGAATTTATCCTTCCTCCCCCAAGATGCTATCAGACTCTGTTGAGGTAGGAGTGGTTCTTAATGTGATAAACAGTAAACTCAACTTTGTCTTGCCACTATATTTTTCAGGGGATATTTCGGGAATGTTAAAGAAAAAAAATATTCTGACATTGTTAAAATAGTAAGGAAGACTTTATTCAGGACTACTGCAATAGGAATAAAGACTATCACAACAGGGTAGAAATATCAGGCTAACCTGTGAATACAGCAAAGAAGGCAGAGTAAGGGGGTCAGTGGATGGAGAATGGCTAAGAGAAAACATCAGGGTTGTGGGCGTGCACATTCTTGCTAAACCAACAATAGGATTCTTGCTGAAGGCAGGCCTGGTTGATCAGATATCAAGGAAAGGTGAGGAATTTGATCAGATACCAAAAGTGATCCAATATTAAGGGTGGGAGTTTTCCCTAAACCGACTTAGCAGAATTCTTGCTAAGACTAGGAGATGCAGGTCCCACAAAGACTGTGGGACCAAGCCAAGGTTGAGGCATAGTTGAGCAGAGGGCTCAGAGGAGCTGAACTAGGGTTTAGTGGAGAAGAAAGTCTTTGTGAGGAACAAGCATTCTCTAGCCACTCTCTACACAACTACTCTGCTTTATTTCTCTCATCGTGGATATCCTATCTTAAACTATCTCATTTCCTTAGTTGCTTACTTTATGCCTCTGGTACTAGACTTGAGGCTCTCTGAAAGCAGAGATCATATCTGCCTTGTTTGCTGCTGTATCCCCAGTGCCTAGATGAGATCTCATTACACTGTAGACACTCAATAGATATCTATTAAATGAATATTTGAATTGCCTGGAACAAGGCCCTAAGACGTCACTAGTGAAAATAACTCTCGCTCAGTTCTAAGCGTTCTTGCCCACTGCTGCATTGCTCTCTATTGGCCCAGATCCCTGTACCTCTACAGTGGAGCTGAGCACTTAAGTTTGCTAAGCGGCAACGATTTTTACTACCTAATCACATTCTTAGGTATTGCTCTTGTAAGGGACGCAAAAAAATTTCCTTCTGCCCTTCTAAATTCTTGGCTGGGGCCCCTCTAACCAGAGACAGATTAACAAGAGAAAAGCGTGTACACCTCACCTTGAGTATGGCCTTTTAGTTCCCGTGAAAAGCCTGGGTTATCAGGTCACTTTCCTATTTTCGTCTGCTAATTTCTCCTTTGGCATTCTTGCTGGTTGTTTCCTGCCAGCAGATCTCAATAAATGTCTTACCAGATAGAAGAGGTCTCCTTATGGTATTAAAACTTTAAAGGGAAGAGGTCAGGGTCTCTACCTTTTCCCTCCAGAATGGTCTTTAGCAAATTTATCCAGTGATGGGTTTTGCATATCAAAGTATATTTAAAAAAAGAAGGCTTCCTGTTCAGGAAGGGTCCTCTTGCTCACCCTCCAGGGCAGGGATTACTAAAGGTGCTCACTCAAGGAGTGCTTTCTGAACAAAGACCTGCTCTAAGGTGAATTTCTGTGTTCCTCTAAACAAAGATGGTGGACCCTATGATATGTGGCCCTCCTAGATCCCCTTCAGGAATAAAGAACTTTTATTACAGTTGCTGGGATTACTGCGGACCACAGTTCTCAGAAGTCAGCTCCCTTTGGGACTTGCCACTGCTGAAGAGAGCCAGACTTACACCCCTTCCTCTGGGGACTGGCCATACTAATGACTGATCCACGTGAAAGGGGAAAGGATTGGCCTCACACTAGCTTGGATACCATGGCAGCTTCAGAATTCTCTGCAGAGTTGGCTGCCACTTCCATCAAGATAACATTACAGTTCAATTTCTCCCTTTGACCAATCCCATTTCCTACCTTTTCCTCCCATAGCAGTCATTCTTAAAATTCCTCCCAAATAAACATTTTGCACGGGAACACAACATGAAACAGCCACGCTGTTTATAATTATATATTCTCATTATAACGGGAAATAATGCAACAATTTACTTGCAGTTTATTTATAATTTGAGAATAAAGATACTCAAGTTTCAATAGCAGGGCTATGCAATGTCTCAGGTTTCATTGGGATAGAATAGAATTAGAAAGAGAGGTGAAAAGATGGAAGTGAGAGATAGTTCAAATGACTAGAGAGTATATGAAATTAAGATTGAAATGTATCAGGGGAAGAGGCAGATAGCTTGCCCCAGATTTTGTAGAAGGGCTGACTAGTGATCCAAATAGTAATTCACATTTACATTTTGTTTTACGATGTCTAAAGAATTTACATATACATTGACTTATTTTGACATCTCAGTAAATCTAGGGAGGCGGAGAAAAAAAAGAAAAAAAAAAGATTTGTAAGAAAGTCCTAGAATATACTCTCTCTCTTGAATGTAAGACTGTGCATTAGATCTTCAGTTTGTTTCCTATGATTAAGAGGGGAGGAGGGTTGAGGGATGGGGTAACTGGGTGATGGACATTAAGGAAGGCATGAGATGTAATGAGCACTGGGTATTATGTAAGAATGATGAATCAAAAAATAAAATAAAATCCACCCTTCCATAAAAATTATTTTTATCACCATAGATAGTAGTGCTCTGTTCCATCTCTGAGCTCAAACACTACCTACTGTTGATTATACAGAATGCTATTTATGGTGCTTCATTCACTCAATAGTTTGTCAGAGCAAATCATGTGTTAAACAATACTGTGCCTTGCTGGATTGCAAAATTCTAAAGGGACTCGTGTCAAATCCTCTTTCAGAGTGCCTAATCTATGTTGTATGGAAGTGTTGAATCACTATATTGTACACCTGAAACTACTATACATTGAATGTTAACTAACTGGAATTTAAATAAAAACTTTAAAAAAAAGAATGTGCATTAGATATCTCATTTGTAGGGGTTCTGTGGGAATTCAGCAAAATATTATTTGTAAAATATTTAGCGGAGCACTTAAATATAGGTACCTGATGGAGGTTAGCGATCGTCCGCAGCCCCTTTATAACATCTTTCCGGAACAGAAAGGGTACAACTTTGTAGTTCACTATTGATTTTCATATCTTACCAATACTAGAACTATGACTCCAGGAAGGTAAAAACTCTACTCAAAACACATAGGATAGTAAGTGTCATAGACAAGACTAAAACTCAGCTCTCCCAAGTCCCTGTGTGTACCCTGTTCCAAGAACTTTCAAAATGTCTTGGAATGATGCATTCAACCTCAGAGAATCTGGCTCCTAGTTGGTAGATACTAAAACTGAGAAATTGTGAGAAGTGGTATGATCTCAGTGAGAATGTAAGACAAAATCTGTAAGAAATATCATTTCTTCGCTACTAAATCCAATCTCTTCTAAAGCAAAGTGCAAATAAATACCAGACTTTACTCATTCAATAGGGCTATGGTGGACTTGGGCGGTGAAGCTATAGGATGGCTAGGTCCGTAGTAGAAACATAAATAATGTTCTTTTTTTTTTTTTTAAAAGATTTTATTTATTTATTCGGCAGAGATAGAGACAGCCAGCGAGAGAGGGAACACAAGCAGGGGGAGTGGGAGAAGAAGCAGGCTCATATCAGAGGAGCCTGATGTGGGGCTCGATCCCATAATGCAGGGATCACGCCCTGAGCTAAAGGCAGACGCTTAACCGCTGTGCCACCCAGGTGCCCCGAAACATAAATAATGTTCTTAACGTGAATCGCCACACATTATTGACTCCAGACCCTCAACCCCTCCCTGTCCACACTCCTGTGTAAACCCTCTCCCTCTTCCCTCCATTCTCACAAAAGAAAAATAATATATTGTATTGGTTTCCTTAATGCTCTGGAGATGCTGTTCAGTTGGTTCTTTTTATTTATCTGTTTACTTTTTGGTTTTTAAAATGGAGGTTAATTGAGGAGATTTACACAGGCTCGTGAGGAGCTTACTGTATTGGCAAGCCATTAGCTTCTGAGATCCTTTACTCCTGACACGGAATCGCTGCTTCGATACCACGGCATCTGGAGTGAGGTGGTGTCCACAAAAAGTCTCTTTCATAAGACTTACATAACTATATTCTATTTCAACACTGCTTAAGAAAGTCAAGCTTGCCATTTGCCACATCCTTGCTGTGTTATTAGTCCTTTCTTTTCCTAAATCTTTATTTTCATTTTAATAGATAAAAACTTCCAAGTGTCCACAACTAAATAGAGGCAACTAAGGGCAAAGCTGAGGAGCCCCCGAGCAATTCTGTAATTTCCTATCTGTTAAGAAACAAAAGCAACAAGGACAAATCTCTGGCATTCTCTGTTCCCTGAATGAGAACAGTGATCAAGGCTGAGGGGCTGCAGGATTTTCTATTGTGGTCCTGCCTCGTGCTTGCAAGGAGCCAGCCTGAGTACAACTGTGGCATATCCAGAACCCACATTTCTCTTCTCATTTTGTAGAAATGGACATCATAGTAAGTAGTGTTGGAGGAACAAATCTATAACGTCCTTACCCAAGTATAATACTAAGGAAGACTCACTGAATGTTTGATCCCAAAATGTGGATGACACTTGAAAAGCAGTACTCTTTTCCTTTCTCCTTATTTAACACTTCTGGAAAACTGGACACAACATATGGGGAAGTTTTACTTATTCTTGGTGAAATAAATGGTTTGTCCATGGTCCCTCCATGTGAATAGTGAAAATTAGGAGCTGAAACCAGAGAGGACCTCATGAGGGGGATCTCTCTGATGACCTGCAGCATTTCTGAACAATCTATTTTTTTCTTGATGACACCAATTTCTCTTGCATGTTCATACCTCCTCCTCCCCATGACCCCCAATTTAGAGATCCTGAGAGGTCTCTTGGTAATTATCTCACAAGCAGGTCTTACATTTTAAAGTTTCTCACAAAAAAACAATAACAACAAAAAAGGTCAAATAGGTATGCTCAAATTTTATAGAAAAATTAAATATTTATTCCCTGAGGCCAAAGAACTTTATGCAGTGTTTGTGCCAAGAATCAATTTTAGAGACAAATTGTAAGAACCTCCAAGGCAAGCTTCTGAAATGGAAATGTTGAAAATGTCCCTGTAAAGAAATTACCACAGGAAAAGGGAGTCTGTCTGTGAAAGCACTATTTCCTTCTCTCAGATCTTTGCTCAAAACTGGAATTGCTCCTTTGCCAACACTAACAGGGGCAGTTTTTGAAACTTTGGTTGAAAAGAGAGCCTACGGTTGACATAAGCAATCTGTCAAGAGAAAGGACAGGGAAGCGTAGTGATTTCATTTTCTGATTTTTAAATTTTTTGTTTGTGGGCATGTTTTTTAAACTTTAAATAAATTTAAATATGTGGAGAAGTTGAAGGTTGTAGGGTGAACACCCACACACCCTCCACCTAGATTTTTACAATTAACTTTTTACTACAATTAACTTTTACTTTATCTAATGCTGCCCTCCAACCCATCCCTTTAACTGTCCATCAGTCCACCCTATTTTGTTGAAGCATTTCACACAAAGTGATAGAATTGAGTGCTTTATATCCCTACGCATGCTAGCATTTTTTTTCATTAGTTTGCTTGTTTTTGTTTGTTTACAATTCTGCCTACAAGAAATCTCTGTAAAGAGCTAGGTTTTGTGACATAGATGCACAAAACTGGTCTCCATGACCAGCTATTACAATGGCCCAATTATTGTCTTCTATTATGTTTTAATATTTGTATAATAATAGTCCCAAATTATATCACATCATTTCACAAAACGCGACAATCATACCACACATATTAGAAAAGCACAAACTCTTTCAAGTAGTTTAGAATGGAATTAAATGACTAGCTGAAGCTTTCTGTTCCTTCCCCAATCCCTAGTCCCATTTGTTAGGGGTAAATTATTTCTGCTGTTTTTGTTTTCACTTCTACCCTTGATGAGCACCAGAAGTCTAAATAACATGTTAGAACTCCATTTCTAGATGCCCCAGCTTTAGACCACAGAACTCTGCTATCATAGGTGAGAACTTCTTCCTGCCATTTTCCTTCCTCTGCCCAATTTTTAAAACAATTTTAGTGTTAGTTTTCAATTTTCCTTATACATGCAACTGTAAATAATATTCCTAAACTCCTGTTTCTTGTTCTATCAATTCCAGCAAGGGTTTCCTAGCATCTCTGTATACATTATAGGAGAAGAAAACTTAACCATTCTACAATAGTGACCAACGATTATACAGATTTGGGCATTTGGCAGACATTTTCTCAAAAATAAGCAAAGTGAATCTATCACATGAAGGAAAAATAATTGGTTACTAAAGGATACAATTTAAAATTTTGAGTTACAATTAGAATTTTGGGAAAGTTGTAACCACCACCAGAGCTTAATGGCTCTAGATACTAAAAGACTTTCCTGATCAGATCAATGGTCATATTTACAAGTGCGAGTTTTATTACGGTATAATTGCATCAACGGTTAGAAGATCTGTTTAACTACCTGAGCCGATATTTTCTGAATCGCTCATTTATAAATTATATAATATTCATGAGTAAAAGAGCTAATCATATTGCAAGACAGAGCAATAGATTTTCATGTGATGACAAATGAAAAGTTCATTGGAATGCTTTTAGATTCCACATTGCAACTAAACTTCAAACGATGAGTGATTTTGAGTTTTGGTGTGGCATCAAAGATGACTACAATGATCTAGAAAGGTTATTAAAATACCCCTCCCTTCTTCAACTACATGTCTGTGTGAGGGCAGCTGTCTTCATATATAGCAACCAAGAAGCCAAGTCCTAACAGGGTAAATGCAAAAGCAAATAGGAGAATCCAGCTGTGGTCTATGAAGTCGAACATAAGAGATTTGCAAAAATGTAAAATGTCGTACTTCATTAAATTTTTGTTTTGAAAATAATTATTATTTTTTTTTTTACAAAATTACTGTCTGTGTTAATTTAATGGATTACTGATATTTTTAAAAAAAATAGTTAAATTTTTTTCACCAGTCTTAGCTTCTAATTTAATATAAATATAACTTAATAAAAGCTTTTGGCAATCCTCAGTAATTCTCTACATTGGTCCCACTGGCTGTCTTAAAATAAATGGTTCAAAATCTCCCATCCAATGACTCTTGTTTTCTCTATTTTCAGTAACCTTGTGGTTTTATTCCCTTTTTATACCTTTAGCTATATAAAAGTGTTACTATTATTACCACCATGATCATTATTGTTATTTCAGTAGGGTTTGGGATACAACCAGTCTAACTACATGGCCACAAAAGTCTACCTCATTTTAAATAAGTCATGTCCAAAATATTACTTTTTATATCAAATATATAAATTGGGGTACAATGTTTTCCCATTTTATGAACAAATTCATTGAGGTATATGAGATAAAGACATACATATATGATTTAATATGTGTTCAGAGCTTGTTTTCAGTGTGAAAAATAGGATGATGTAGAAAAAAAAATTCAGGAGTCTCGTAAATTTACTGCTTAGCTGTATGTTTTGAGCTACAGACTTTACATTTTTGCATGCAGCTCTCCTATTTGACATGTATATTATATCAAAGTGCCTATATGGTTCTTTTGATCTGCACTTAACAGTGGTTTTTTATTTCATTTAATAATTAATAAATAATCATTCATCGTCCATTACATTAAAAACCAAGCAGGTTTTAGGAGTGTTGAGGGACAAAAAGATATGTAAAATATAATCACGGCCCTCAAGAAACTTGTAATTTATTTGGATATGAAGAGAATGTAACCAAAAATAAAAAGGTAACAGTAATGGGATATTTTTTTCTTCCTTCCTCCTTTTTATTCCCGTGGAAATAAACAAAGACTAACCAAATGAAGAAAGCAAAGAGTATTTATTCAGAGTTTGCTAGAGCAATTGAGTCAGCCATGCCACTAGCCTTTCAGCAAAGACTCAAAGGTAGGCAGTGGGGTGGGACAGTTTTATGGTGGAAGGAATAGAAGCAACCAGTGAGCTGTAACTGGAGGCTATTGGCATGAGGAAGCTGTAGGTGGGCTCACTAGAAGTGGGGCATCTTATATAATTAATTATGGGTACATGTTTGGCTCTCTGTGGTTGGTACTAAGGTGGAAGTAGAGACAAATTCATGGACAAACATTAGGGAAGCTGTCAGCTGTTAATCAAATGCTGGCCAGTTGGGGTTGACTATTACAGAAGTTATTTGTTTACCTTGCTGGGTTGTTATTAGAGACAGTGATCTTACTTTCCTACAAGTCCTGACTTGTAGTAGACTGGCTTCCTGGGCTATTCATCGCCAACAAAGAGGTTGGTGTCTGGTCAGGTTGCTGAAGGTTGTGCGTCAGAAGTCGTTTTTATAAAAGGTCTGGCCACTGTCTGTCTGTATGTTCATTCTCTCTCTCACTCTTTCCTCTCCTTTCCTCCGCTTTCCATCCCTCATTCCTCCCTTTCTGTTTTAGTTTATTTTTGTGTTTTGTTTTGTTCTGGTTTTGGCTTGTGAGGAGGAGAGGGAAAGAAGAAAGAAGAAAGAGCAGGAGAGAAGAGGAAGAGAACAATGGTGGGATACAGTGAATCTGGGACTTCGGTGCTACCCAAGTGTCCCTGTGGGGAGGTAAATAATAGCCATTTTAAAAGGAGGACGCTGAATGCCTAATATGAAGTTATACTTATGCCACATTATAAATACCACACGTGTCCCTCCTTTCTCAAACTGCAATACCCAGCTACCACAACCAGAGACTGCAGTAAAAATGTACCTGTGAACACTCATGTGTGTGTATGTATATTGTTTTGTTTTGTCAAGAATTGAGCAAGTAGTTAATGAGAGTGCACACAGATACCTGGATAATCTTCGATTAACATTATCTTCCCTGTGGGATAATCACTAAACAAAGTTGACTGTTGACCATAAAGAAATAAAAAGGCCAAAAAAACCCCCAAAACAAACACACACACACACACACACACACACACACACACACACACACACACAAAACCAAAACACAAGGCGAGACAAAATTGGATGATCTGAAAACCTCAGCAGCGGCCATGGTAGTAGCTCAAATGAATAACCAGTTAACGATAGCCCATGACCTGGGCCTCACCTCCCCCATTCTCATTTCTAGCAAGTTGTCCTTTTCAGAACTGCCCCTCTGAGTGATGAAAACATTCTCTGTGACATATGTGATTTTGCCCTTTAATACAGGCCCGACCAAGCTGTTAAAGTTCACACTCTCTTGGCTGTGATTTTCCCCATTTTATGGTTCTCAGCCCCGTGTAGCTCCACCCTCTTCAACATGCTCTCCCTTACTCCCATCGCAAGGGATCAATTTTAGATTTATAGCAAAAGGCAACAATCATTTTTATAAAGAACAAAAACAAAACCCCCCCAAATAACAGGGAAGGCTCAGAAAGTTTGATTTAGCACCCTCACAAATTCAGTTAGAACTTTGGAAAAGGAAGAAGTAAGAAAATTACTGAAACCCACTTGGAGGCTTCTGAGCCATTGGAAACAGAGATTGTTCATTCTTATTGTACCAGGGTGACCATTCTCTTTTCATTGGGAAAGAGGAAGGTGGCAATCCTCCAACATGTTAGAGTGTGAAATCTATTAGAGTTTTAAGCTATGTGCCTCCCTCCTAAAATCTGGGCTTTATTCATATATTTGAATTTTAATTCATTTAAAAGAACATTTTGTTGGAAGAGATTATACCAGAGTAATGGCACTGGAGTCAAATAGCATGGTTCTAAATTCTGGCTCTATCACTTACCAGCTCTGTGATCCTTAATAAGTCATTTAATTTATCTGCACCTCCCTATCCTTCATTAACAAAATGGGATAATAATGGTGCCTGGGTCATAAGTGTGCTATAGAGTTAAATGAGATGATTTATAAAAAGTTCTTAGCCCACTGTCTCTCCAGCATACCCCCCAAGGTCTCAATGTTAAAAGTAATAACGGGTAAAAACTGGAGAAATGGGACCCACTGCTTTAGGAAATATAGTATTTAAGAAGCAAATGCTAGGAGGAAGATTCACTGAATAGGTAATGTATTTCTTTCAAGTTCTCTGATATTGTTATTTTTAAACCATTTCTTCTTCAACGTCTTGCTCCTGCCAAAATTTAATTTGCTTAAACAAACAGACTGTTTTATGCTTAGGGTATTATGGATATTATACATATTTTCTATTCCCTCTTGGGTTTTTCTATATTTTAAAAAAAATTTTGTGGCTATGATACAGACCTTAAGCTAAAGACTTATCATGAACAGTGAATGACTATTAGAAAGGTTCATTGATTAAAGTCGTGTTCATCTTCCTCTGGTCATGTATAATTATTTGTCCATTTTGGTTGATGACTCCCAAATTTATTAAAATCACTATTATGAGTGTGGATTGCCCTGTCAAGGGGCCATTCCTGGTCAATATTATTTATTCAGTTAAGCATTTAGAAAGGCCCAGGGAACTCAAACAACAAAGTAATTAAATGTTACAATAAAATAATTATCATGACTCCCAATACAAGTGTTATCTCTGGACCACCAGTTTTTGTTAACAACTTCACACCAGTAGAACAAGTATCTGTCCTGTTCATTTCCATATTCTTATAATCAAACTGTGACACGTGGTAGGTGTGCGATGTTTGTTGAGATGAATTAAAATAAATTATCGCAATTCTCTTTTTCAGAACATGACCATTATTGAATATCAAACCTTTGAATAAAAGGAAACTATTCTCATTAGACTAAATAATAAGGCTTCTTGCCTGTTGTGGGATATTGTGTTTTGAATTGAAAAGTAACTGGTTTGGGAGATAGAGTTAATATTCTAGAATAATCTAAAAAGCCCAAGGATTAAGGTAAAAAAAACCAAAAACAATCAAATACAAAATTTTTTCAACTAGAAAAAAATAAGAGATTAAAAGATATTAAATGTTTCTTGATCGAAATAGAAGCAGCACGAGAAATAACAGAAAAAGTACTGTCATCTGGTTTATTGTTCATCTTCTGAACATGCTGCTATGCTTCCTAAATTTTCCTGTTGATCCATGTATTCATTCATACTGCTATCTATCTGTTCGACAACAACAAAATATGTATTTAGGACTAAAGGCCAGTCATTAACAGACTCTATCCAAGTTTCACGGAGCACCTGGTTTTGTGTGGCAATGGAGAGGAGTTAGGAACAGACCAAAGTAACTAATGCCACTGTGTATGGGTAAAGATGAAGCAAGTATTTGCAAGGAAAGGAATCTTGTCTAGCCTGGGGATCGGGAAAGCTCTTCTCAGGAAGTGATGGCTGAGTAGACATCAGGGTGATTGTGAATTTATTCAATAACGAAGAGAGGAAGGGCATGCAGACATAGGGAACTGCATGTGACAAGTTCCTGTTACAGAAGGGAACATGGTGCATTGGAGGAATTTCAGGAGGACTAGTGTGACAAGATTCCAGAGAATGAGGCTTCAGAGCTGGTCAGGAGCTTCACCACATAGTTCCAGAAGGACATTTGTTTTCCTTGTTCTTAGCATAATGGGAAAATATAAAAGGTTTTTGACAGGGTTGGGATTGGGGAAACACAGTTATATTTTCTATTTTGAGATAATCAACTTAGCTTCATTTCAGAAAATAAGTTCTAGATTTGGAGGACCTAGAAATAAGCTATCATAGGGTACCTGGTAAGAGAGGATGCAGCTTGGGTAGCCTTGTGATCGTGACAATGGGAAGAAGGGATGGAATTTGAGAGATACAAATGGCAAAAAGTCTTCTCATGCCACTCAATGAGAAAGGTAGGTTGACGAAGAGAGTCAAGATAGCCCCAAGCACTCTGATTTATATAACTGGATGGATGAGGATGCTATTCTTCTCAGAGAAAGGCACTGAAGGAGAACCAGATGTTTGCCCCCATACATGGACAGTGAATCATGAAATCAGTTTTGGTTATGTTGTATTTAAAGCATATTTGAGTTATCCTGGTAGAGGTACTGGGTAGGCAGATTTATACAAGGGTCTGGAGCTCAGAGGAAGGACCTGGGCTGAAGGTCATGGACATATTAATGCCATTTATGAGCATGGGGTAGGATAAAATCCATAAGTGATATCATAAAGGAAGGTGAGATTCTGAACTTTAAGAAAAAGATGCCATATTGAGTGAGGAGGACAGATTTTCAAAGCAGCTTAGAGAGAGTGACCAAAGAGGCAGGAAGAAAATGAAGGCAAGGAGTTCCAGAGGCCAATGGAAGAAAAAAAACCATTCTTCCACTGGCCTCTGGAAGGAGGCAGTGGTGAACTCTGTCAATTTCTGAGAATCCAAGGAACATGGCATTTATTGAGGATTCCAGTATTAACTTTTTCAATGTAGTGGTTAGAGAGACCAGGTTTTAGAGTTTTATCTGAGTAATAGATTGGGACTGGAGATTAAATATTTGTCAGCAAAAAAGGGGATGAGGTTTGAAGGGCTTGGGAGTCCAGGAGAGTTTTTTATTAATATGGGAGATACTCAGCATGTTTAAATATCAGAGGAAAGGTTTGAGTTGAGGAAGCAATTAAATCTATATAAAGGGAAGCTTTCAGTTTTAAGAATCATTGGATTCTGGTGAACAGGTAGAATCCAATAAACAGGCAGATGAACTGGCTGGTTTAGACAAGAGAAGGCCTGTGCCTGGGTCTGTTTTATCAGAAAAGGTGGGAGAAAATAGGCGCAAACAGAGGCAATTTGCTATTTGTTATTGTAAAGATGAGAACTTTTGTTGGTTTGCTTCTATTGCTCTGGAAAACTGGAAGCAATGATCAGCTCGCAGTGAGGAGGAGAAGGGTTATGTCGGAATTTTAAGGACAGCAAAGGAAGTGTAAAATGCTTATTTCAGAAGGTGGGAGGTTGAGTCAACTGGAGACATACTGAGAGCTCATTTGAAGCTGGGAATTAGAAGTGTTCATGGAAATCAATTTGTGTTTTTGTACCACCTAGTGCTAGGCTACTAGGGAAAAGTTGTGGGTAAAGAAGGCAGTAAGGTATTTTGCAGGTTGACCCTGTAGGGAAAACAAAACAAAACAAAACAAAAACAGTGGAGAAAAAGTATGTTGCCAAAACAGACCACAGAACCCTAGCTGGAAGATAGGAGAAATTGGAAAATTGGAGGATTGGGAGAATGTGAGGGGGTTAACATGCAACAAAACTAGATGAGCCGAAAGGCTTGCAAAGAAATACGTGAGGGGAAAAATACCACCACAAAAAACAAACTAGGAGAAAAGAAAGTTGTAGCTATCAGGCTGATATTTTTGAATTTGTAATTTTTAGGAGTTTAGGTAGTGGCAGTTCCCAGCTATTTCTATGGAAGCAGGTAACCAAAGTGCGGTAGACAAACACTTCACTGGAGATGAGACAACTGACAGACCAGGCAGTGTAATGATGTTGAAGTCACCCTGGATGGTTTTAGAACTTGGAATAGGTGGAGGGATGCTGTCAATTAATAAAATATTCAATAATGAGCCTGAATGGCTGGTAGGTTGGCATAGCTATGCAGAGGATAGGGTGGCATCATCTAATAGCACAGACACTGAACTACCAAACTTTCAACATGGCAGGAAAGACATGTGTATTAAAACCTTATCTCACAAACATGACGAATGCTCCAGTAATGATCTAAAGCATAGAGGTTCTCATAACAGAACAGAGGATGTTAACTCTATTTGGGAAGTGGCTCCAAAGAGGACCTCCAAAGGGACATGAAATTTTAGTTACTAGTACTAATTTGAGCCACTGTTGTTAGCATATTATGATTCCAATGACAATCCCTGAACAGTTCCTGTTCAACCATAGCTCCTGTATCAAGAAATCTTTATTATCTCCAAGCAAGTCTTCTCTTTTGCCCTAAACTGTGTCTCAAATAAACAATAGCCTTAATCAGATTGCACCATTTTCCAATGGTTTCAAAGTCTTCGAATTTCCATGGTTTTTTTCCGAAGCCATCAAGTAAGATGACAAATTCGTGGGAATATTCAAAGTCTGTTAAGGGATTGCTCGGGGATCATCTGCGGGCATTGTCCAGGGCATGCCCTTCAGAGGAATGCCTGTCTTCACAATTCGAGAGCTCTCACATGCAAGTTCTTTTCAATTCCTTGTCTTCAGTGGATACACATGGTTAATGAGAAAATGCTTCGTTTGCTACATTATTCCTGCCATACTTATAGTTCCTGGCAAGTAATTTATTTAGTCACTGTGTTGTTTCTGAGTATTATAGTCTTCTTTACTCACTTTTAATGTGTAAAGTGCTTTAAAAACATTGCAACCATCAAAGGAAAAGATGCAGCACAGCGTCTCATTCTCCAGCATTGCCACAGGGCTCAATAATCTATAGATCATGTAATAATTTCATTTAGCAGCACAATAAAAGTCAAATTAGTTTCCATGAGACAGTTATGTATGATAATCTGGATTACTGTGGCCTCCTACTGACTGTATTAGCATGGTAATGTTATTTCTGCTTCTGGGATTCTGGTGGAATTTTTTTCCATCAGTTTATATTTATTGAATAATTATGAAAACTGAGTTCTTCAAGTCTTGAAGAAATGGATTTATACAAAAAAAATTAATGTGCAGTGATAACGATCATAACTTTCAATGTGATCATTTCTTTCCTTTAAAGAAGTTACTTTAACTGTCGGGCTTTCAAAGTAGTTAAAATGTGCTTCACTGAGTTTGCCACTGAAAAGGAACAGAGAAAGCCTGTGTCTCTCTACCTGTTAGGGCTAGTGCTTGCCAGAGGCTTTCAAAGCCATCTTGGGTTCATATTATAATAACTAGGCTATTAAGAAACTTGTTTACCTCTGGGCAATTTTATGGTTGCTAAAAGGCCAGAACTTCTCAATGCAAATCCCAGTGGTCACTTCTGTAGAAATTGACAAGCTTAATATTTATACGAAAGTGCAAAAGAAGAAATAAAATAACCAGAGGATTTTTTAAAAAAAATGTTAATTCCAGCATAGTTATCGTACAGTGTTATATTAATTGCAGGTTTACAACAGAGCGATTCAACAATGCGGTACATTACTCAGTGTTCGTCACAGTACATGGTCAGTTGGCTGTTTCGTTTCTTAAATTCCACATGAGTGAAATCATGGTATTTGACTCTCTCTGACTTTTTTCACTTAGTGTTATATTCTCTAGATCCACGCATGTTGTTGCATATGGCAAGGTTTCGTACTTTTTTATGGTTGAGTAATATTCTATTTTATATATATAATGTATGTATATATTGTATATATAATATATATATATATATATCCATCACATCTTCATCCAGTCATCTATTGAACACTTGGGCTGCTTCCACAATTTGGCTATTGTAAATAATGCTGCAATAAATATAGGGGTGCAGACATCTCTTCAAATTAGTGTTTATATATTTTTGTATTCTTTGGGTAAATACCCATTAGTACAATTACTGAATTACTGGGTCATAGGGTAATTCTATTCTTAATCTTTTGAGTAACCTCCATACTCTTTTCCACAGTGGGTGTAGCAGCTTACATTCCCACCAACCATGCATGAGGGGTGCTTACCAAAGAATTTATAAAAAATATAACAAAATTGCAGTTCTTGTTACACCCAACTTTAACATCTACTATAAAGCTAGAATAAATAATCAAGACAGTTTGATTTTGGCAGAAAGATAAGCATGTAGATCAACAGAACAATAGATAGTCTAGAAATAACCCAAATATATATGGTCAACGTATGTCAACATACTTTTTGACAAATTGCACAAACAATTCAGTGGGAGAAAGCAAAGTCTCTTCAATAAGGGGTGCTGGATCAAACTGAGGTTACAAAACATGGAAAAAATAATCAACCATTATACTACATGATACACAAAGATTAATTTGAAAAGGATCATAGGCCTAACTGTAAAGCCTAAAACTATAAAACTACTACAAGAAAATATTGGAGAAACAATTTTTTGGCCTTGTGGTAGAAAAAGTTTTCTTACAACACAAAAACTAGGAACCATTAAAAAAACAAACAAAAACACTTGATAGGGATCAAAGTCAAAATTAAAAACGTTTGCTGTTTAAAAGACACCATTAAAAAAAAATCAAAAGAAAAGACTGGGAGAAAACATTTGGCACACGTATATATTACATTAAAAACCCTTTTAATTCAGGCAAATAACCCAGCTGAAAAAAAGCAAAAAAAAAAAAAAAAAAGGAACAGATATTAGCCAAAGATACACAAGTGCCTAAACACATGAAAAAGATGCTCAACATCTTTAATCATCAAAAAAAAAAAAAAAATGAGACTTAGAACAAAGTGATATTCTACTACATACCTGTTAGGCTAAAATGAAAAAGACCCAGAACATCAAGTGTTGTCAAGGACAGGACACACTGGAGCTCTTAAATATTGCTACTGAGAAAGTAAAATGGCTACCCACCTTGAAAAACCGTTTGGTGGATCCTTTGAAAGTTAAACATAGACTTATCATACGATCTAGATGTTCTGCTCTCAAGTATTTATCCAAGAGAAATGAAAGTGTTTGCTTATAAAATGCTTATGCACAAATGCTTATAGCAGCTTTATTTATACCCCACAACTAAAATAGATAAACCAATTGAAGTATATTCATATGGTGGGTTACTAGTCAGCAATACAAACAAATTTGGATATACAAAGAAAACAGGACTCTCAAAACTTATGTTGAGTCTTAGAAAAAAAGAAAGAAAAAAGGAATACTTACTCTATTTTTCAATTCATATAATATTCTCTAAAGTGAAAACAGCTTCATAATGATAAAAAGGTCAGTGAAGACCAGGAGACAGGTGTGAGAAATTGCTGAATTACAAAATGGCATGAGGACATTTGGAGGAGTTCTGAAAATGTTATTTGTGGTGGTGATTTCATTGGTGTATCCACCTATTAAAACACAACGTGTTGTATATTTTTATTTTATTTTCATTATATCTCAATGATATTGTAAAAAAGGAGAGGGATGAAAGGAAGGGGAATAAGGGGAGAGTGAGGGAGGAGGGGTGGACAGAGAGAGAGAGAGGGAAGAACTCGGTATAACTTAAAAATCAAAGAAAATTTCATTTAAATGATCAGAATGAGTAGGTATCAACTGGGAGACATGAAGCAGGAGCACTGCTATTACTAATCGTGAACGACTGGGCAAATTACTTTTATCTGAGCCACATTTCTCTCAGCTAAAAACAAGGGACAGTAATGATTCCCCTCATAGTGCTGCTGTGAGGTTACAAAACAGGATTTATGAAATGTGCTAAACATAAAAATAGTGCTAAAAGAATTCTATGTTTCTTTTGTTGATATATGAAGCCAAGGTTTAGCCGTCCCTGAGAACTGACCTTTTAGTGACATAGGCTACAGAGTGAACCAGGGTTGAAAGATTATGCAAGTCATAGACATTTGATGAAATTCAAAAACAGCTCATACAAATCAAATCAGTAGGACTCCAGGGTTTCTCAAACTTTTGTTATCATCCCCTAAGGATGCTTTGTAATTTGTTTCCAATCTTCTCCCCCACCTTTCTCCATTAAGGGTCACATACCATTTTGATATCTAGGATTTTTTTCACCCCACCCCCAAATTTTTTTCCTTTTTAGGTAATATTGCCTGCTCCCACCCACTTAAAAATACATCCCCTATACTAAGTTGAAGGGGCTACACTTTACATAATGATCAAATTGGCAAAATATACGTGAACATTTGGTAGCAATATAATTTATCATCCAATCAAAGATGAGTTTTGAGAGTAAAAGGTGGTGCTATTAATAATTACACAAGGATAAGGGGCATCTGGGTGGCTCAGTTGGTTAAGCATCTGACAATTGATCTTAGCTCAGGTCTTGATCTCAGGGTTGTGAGTTCAAGCCCCATGTTGGGCTCCACCCTGGGTGTGGAGCCTACGTAAAAAAAATAGTTACATAAGGATATGAGATAGAAAATATATGTATACACTGGTCTGTGCCCCTGGCATAGGAACACATTTGTGTTCCTGACACAGAGCTCCTAAAACCCTTGTGCTTTCCTAAGTGAAAAGAGCACTAAGAACGTATCTTGCTCTTTTGAAGCCACTCTGGGTGGGTTCCTGGATGGCTCCGGTTGGGGACTGATCACCAGAAAGATCAAGCCATGATTAGAAGGTTGGAATTTTTAGCTCCACCCCCCACCTACCAGACAGGAGAGAGGGGCTGAAAATGGAGTTAATGATTGATCATCTACATGGGGAAGCCTCCATAAATCCCAATAGTAGGGGGTTCAATGAGCTTCTAGGCTGGGAAACACATCCACGTGGGGAGGGTGGCGCACCCCATCTCTACAGGGACAGAAGCTCCTGGGCCCGAGATACTCCCAGACCCCACCCTACGTATCTCTTCATCTGGATGTTCATTTCTGTCCTTTATCTTAGTCTTTAATAAACTGGTAAACACAAGCAAATGTTGCCCTGAGTTCTGTGGGCCAGTCTAGCAAATTAAATTGAACCCAAGGAGAGGGTCACTGGAACATTCAATTGTAGCCAAATTGAACAGAAGTTGTGGGTAACAAGGGACCTACTACTTTTGATTGGCATCTGAAGTGGGGGGTGGGTCAGTCTTGTGAGATTGAGCCTTAAGCTTTGGAATCTGACAGCATCTCCAGGCAGACCGTGTCAGAATTGAGTGAAATTGTAGGATACCGAGTTGGTGTCATAGAGAATGGCTCCATGTGGGGAGAATCCTTCACACATTTGGTGACCAGAAAGGTCAGAAGTGTTCTGTGTGACCAGTAAAGGAGACACAGGATAGAAGAAACACAGTAAGGAGGAACTGGGTTCCTTCCTACAGAGGAAGAAAAAAACAAAACAAAACAAACAGAGTTTCTACTTTATAAGAGGCATCGGGTATAAACTCAGACTATCTCAGGCAAGCTAGGACTTGTGATCACTCTATATAAATATTTAAAGCGTATATCCAATAACTATTGGCGTATGTGCATCTCTTATCCTTGCTAGGTATCTTGTATTTGTAATCTGGAAACTGGTCTTCAATGGAAGCCTGAGTAATTGGTGGCATTTTGCATTAAGTGTTTCTAGATCTCAACCTCACTCTGTGTCTGGCCAGAACTTTAAAATCCTCCTTACAAAAGACATTTTTGACTTGTGTTAACCAACAATTACATGCATCCAAAGTTGGAATCCTATGTTATACTGTTGGTCCAATATTTGGAGTAATATACAGTGGCATTAAATCATCTACTTACTTTAAAATCAGTAATTAAAGGGAAATAAATATCTAAACTGTATTTTTATTCAGGAGCCATGTTTTAGGGAACTAAATGAACCACAACTGTTGAAGAAAAATTCTACTTAAAAAAAAAAAAAGGGTGGTTACTCATGTAGAAAGCATGGTAGAAACCCATGCCCCCCTCACCACAGCTAGTATTATCAAAGCAGCATGCTACCTGTTTCTCAATTTAGTTCACACAATCCCTCCCTATCAAAAACCTTCCTCCTTCTCCATTTATATCACCTAATTCTTTAAAGCTCAGTTTGCTATCTGGCCCCGGAATGGAGGTTCCGGCACGCAGCACCCTAAATGACCCTTGTTACTGAAACCCTTTAGCAATTACTTTGCGTTTGCCCTCCAGTCTCACGGGCTAATCAGTTTCTACAGTGCGGAGATTTTATCTGCTACAGACATGCCTCTGCGTCTTCAGTGATCTGCCCACATTATGTCTATACAAATATTTTGTTGATAAAAGTAGATTCATATGCCCAAAAAATGGTAAAAATAGAAGATCATGTTTCAATCATTTGTAGATTTTTTGATTTGGTAACGACATCATTTGGCATTAAACCCATTAGGTGAATTTTTGATGGGGAGCTGTGTGATTGACTAGGGGGCAAAATAACACTGAACTGATTACTCTCTTGTCACAAGGGGAAAAAAATAGGAGTCATAGAGGGATCAGTCAGCCATACATCTAATCCAGTGGTGAAAATTAATATTGCTAATGATGAGACATTAGAGACTTTGTGTCTTCTGATAAGATGCAACATGTGGTATACAATATCACTTGTAACTTACGCTAATTATAAATGCTTAATTTTAACTTAAGACTTTAGAGATAATTTCGAGTGCTTTGGAAATTCAGAAAGTAGAGAAGTGCAAAAAACGGCCCTGTGAGGAAAGAGACAAGTTCAGAAAGTAGGATATTCTTTGGGAAACAGTAGAATTTTGCTTATTTTTTCTAAATGTCACTGCCATTAAAAACAAAATAAAACAAAACCACTCTTCTAGAACAAGAGAGAATGACTGAATGTAAAATCATATGTGATGTTTGGTCCTGTATTGATTCTGGTTTGGACATCTGACTAGAAGGACTTTTTTAAAACAGCTAAAGGAATTTCAACATGGGCAGGATAGAGAGGATATTAACGGTTTACGAAATTGTGTTTACTGTGACCACGCTGTTGAAACTACTTGGGAAATGTTCTTATTTTTTAAAGATCTGTACTAAAGTTTTTGTTGTTGGTTTTTTTGTTTTTTTGTGGTTTTTTTTTTGTTGTTGTTGTTGTTGTTTTTAGATTTTATGTATTTGTATTTGAGAGAGAAAGAGAGTGAGCACACAGGGGCAGGAGCAAGAGGAGGGGAAAAGGGAGACAAGCAGACTCCCCAACTGAGTGCAGACCCCACGGAAGGCTCGATCCGAGGACCCTGAGATCATGACCTGAGCTGGAATCAAGAGTTGACAATCAACTGTCTGAGCCACCCAGGTGCCCCTGTACTAAAGTTTTTTTAAAAAGAATTCTGGGCATTATGTACTATGAACACCTGAGAGCACAGAGCACTCTCTTTTGCGCCTTCATGTGGGAACAACAATACTGTGTTCATCTTCAGAGATAGAGAGGCTGTAAGATACTTACTTCCTAAAGCAAAGTAGGAGGAGTTTAAGTAAGTCAACACACCACACACTATCATGTTCCAAGCTGTACATTCTGCTCTGCCCTTATGGCCCAGGTTCATTGGCCATCCCTGAGTTCCATGGACTTTCTTAACCCCCCCCAAAGTTGACCTCCAAGTATGAATATTGCAATGGAAAATCCATCATTCTGCCTGCATTTTCAGAGTACTTGACCAGAATTGTCAATTTTCTACATCCATTCCTTCATATCCAGCTGTCCATCAGTCCATCTAATTTGAGGGTCAGGCATAACCATGTGTACCTTACATGACAAACAAAAAAAACCAAAAGCTCTTTTCGTAAGACTAGGCAGCTTGTTTTGCATTGTGTCCAAAGCGCTGTAGCTCATACTTTTTATTAAGTCATTTGGGTAATACATTAAGCCATCTTCAAATTACCCTACTTTTTCAAGATCGACACTATTTACATCGATCCTGGTATAGCTAGAGAGATTGATCGCTGAGAGAGAATTCCATGTTAGAAAAGACAATCCATCTTCTAGAATTTCGAGATCGGCTACTAAAGACTCCCGTTCATCTGAGACACAGTTCTCCATTCCTAAGTATCAGGTCATTCACTGTGACTGCATCGGCTATTACCTGGGAGTTCCTGCCAGGCCAGATTGCTCATCTCCATGCTTCAGTACATCCTTAAAGCACGTTTTCATCCTTCTTACTTGCAGCTGCCTCACTTCAGGTCACCAGACAGCATCATCTGAGTACCCTGTTATCTTAGTGCTTCCGTGTGTGTCCAACTCAGCAAAAGCTCTGCCCCACAGAACATCATTTCAGGGCCGGGACTGGACTCAACCATAGCAGCAACTCCCGGATCAGGATCCCTTTCAGGCAATTTTCATTAGGCATAGAGGAAAATAAAGAAAAGAAGGAAAATAGGCATGTGTTTGCTCCATGGGCTAGGTTTATGGTAAGAATGAAAGGATGCAAAAAGAAGAAAGGGGAGGAAGAGAAGGAACTAAGGAAGGGAGGAAGAAAGGAAGTGGGGGGACAAATAGGGGGGAGGGAAAAAGGAAAGGAGAGAAGACAGAGCACATGTGCAGAAGGAGACCTGACTTTATCCTTTAAGTGTTTCTTTTATTCAAGATGTATATAGATAGGCAAACGGATTAGAAAAAATTGAAACTATTATGCAGTTTACCAAATGATTAACTTAAATGTGCATAGAAAGTGAAAGCAGCTTTGTATAGTGTGCAACATATTTTTTTAAGAGGTGGGAGGGAGGGAGAGAGGTGGGGGAGGGGGAAGAGAGGGAGAGAGAGAGAGAGAATATCTTAGTCAGGCTCCATGTCCAGCACGGAGCCCAATGCGGGGCTTGATCTCAAAATCCTGAGATCACGACCTGAGCCAAATTTAAGAGTTAGACCCTTAACCGAGTGAGCCACCCAGACAGCCCTAGAGTGTGCAATATTGATGTTGACACTTGCCTACTGAGAACTTGCTAAATTACCATTCCGGCGCATCAGTGATGAACTCTTGGCTTTTCTATGTCCCAGACCTTATTCTGTCTCCCTGACATTTGTTAAGTATCTGTGCTATTCTTGCTCTTTGCCAAAATGGGCTATGTCCAGGCCTATGGATTTTAAAATAAATGCAGAGAATTCTCAGTCTCTTATACTTGCAATTGCAAAAAATTCAGGATTTCAAGATAGTCTTTATTGATCGTAAATTCATAGCTCTACTTATCGCTCTTCTGATTTCTGATTTTATGTTAAAAGCTTTATTTCTTTCAGTGCTTTCACCACAAAAAGACTGTTACTAGTTACCCCCAAACGACAACTTTCTCTGTTCTGCCTTCTGATGTGGTAAAGAAATTCTATAAACTTCCAGTCTTGGTGTAGGAAAAGGGATTTTCAACTTGAATACTAAGTGAAAAAAACCTACCCCATTAGGCAGAAACCAAGGACTTTATGCAACTTCCCCTGCTAGATTATAAATTAATTCTTCTCCTTCCCCCTTAATGTTTCCTCTCCACTTCCAGCAAGCATCTCTGTTGGCATCACTGCTTTTTTTTTTTTTTTCCTATTTGAAATTTTCATGTCCTAAAGTATGGGCTCTATTGCTATGGGATAATAGTTATTCGATGTATAAGGCATGATATTGTTAGGTACAAGCCCGATGGTCTTTGGAAAGTCAGCTATTCAGAAATCATAAACTATGCCATTCATCACCTCTAATGATAATTAACAATGAGACGTGACAATTTTGAGAAATTTGTGCAACAATTACTTAGAATTTAACAAGTATTATTTGTGGTTATTCGTCCAGATAACTCAAATTCTGTTTCTTATTTAAAAAAAAAAAAGTGCAGCCTGAGTCATGATAATCTCCTGAAATAATATACTAAAAATAGAGCTAAATACATTATAGGGGAAAAAAAAGTAACTTCTTCATTTTAGGTAAATATGAAGTCAAGTTTTTAATATTTCTGCCTGATTTTTAAAGAATTTTTGAAAGGAACACTTTTGATAGGGAAATTTGAGATATCCTTAGAAGGGAAATCCTTAGAAGGGAAATTTGAGATATCAAAACTGAGTTGTTTTTCTAACCCAAGGATAGACATTAGTATCAGCTAGAGTCTGAAAAATACATTCCTGAAATCCCATTTCCATAGATTCTGAATCAATAGGTCCAGGATCGAACACAAGAATTTGTATATTGAAAAGATGATACAAGTTATTCTGATGCCTATGCCTCATCAACTATTTGCTTAAGTTTTTACGGCTTACTAAGAACAGAAACTGGACCAGACGTGAGTTATATTACAGTTCAGTAATATTTCTATTATGCCATTTAAGGAAAAAGAATATAGTCATTTCTCCTGTGTTGTCAGACTCTGAGTATGAGATACTAAGTCAAGCATAAAAAACCAATGCAGCAGACAAGACCATCTAGATCTGGGCAGTCTAGACAGTGAAGGGATCTAACAGGTCAATCCCTAGTCACTGGTAAATGGGGAGGGTCTGGGGAAGTGTGGGACTAGAGGTGGAACAGAAGAAGTGGCAAAATTCAGAGTAACAGAAATAGGGGGAGATTTTGGAAGAGTATTAAAGCAGCAAGTACAACCACAGGCCTACTGAAAACACTCATCCGTGGAGAACAGACAGAAAGGTGGAAGCGAAGGCAACAGAGACACAAAATGCCGTAGGGAGCAAAGGGTTTAGAAAACCAAAATCTGCAAGCAATGGTCTTCTGGCAAAATTCCACAAGATGAGTTCTACTCCTCCTTCTGGCCTTTGTGCTTGTTGCCAGGGCAGATTCCCATTTCCCCCTCCTGCCTCTGTTCTGCAAGGGGACTGGGACAGCTTCCGACATCAATTCCGACATTACTTCTCATAATGAAACAATATTAAGAGTGAAAATTTGGAACACATGAAGAAACTAATACTAGCATCATACAGGAAAGTGTCAGAGTTTATAGGAGATAGATCCAAAATTGGTGTCTTAATCTGAACACATGGTACTTTCAAGAAGAACTGGTAAATATCACTAATAGCCAAAAGTAATTTATAAAAGATCTGGGCATCAACTATTAATGGAAAGTGAGAGAATGTCAGAGAGGAGGGCCCAAACCAAACTGCTAACTCAAGACCCCTACATTCATATATTGTGACCCAACACACTAAACAGCTTTTTTTTTTTTTTTAAGATTTATTTCATTTCTAGAGAGAAAGAGAGAAAAAGAGTGCACGTGGTTGGGGATTGCAGGGGGAGAGGGAGAGAAAATCTCCAGCAGACTCCATGCTGAGCAAGGACCCTGGCACAGGGCTCGCTCTCACGATCCTGAGACCAGGACCTGAGCCAAAACCAAGAGTCAAGGCTCAGCTGACTGCGCTAACCAGGTGCCCCACCAAAGAGCGATTTTTAACCTAACATTATCTCACAGAAACAAAAATCATGGACAGAACGATTCTGAATAAGAACCAAACCTGTGGTTTGTTTACTAAAATTTTCTAATTTGAGCACAACGAGGCAAAAGGGTCTCTGATTTTGGTCTAATCCCTGTTGGGTGCAGAATCAAAGGGACAACTAAAACGGTTGTACTGAATTCAATTCAATATGCAATTCAGTGCAGATCTACTATATGCCAGTCACTTTGCCAGTCGTTCCAGAACACAGAAGAACAAAATGCCATCTGTTGGTCTGAAACCCTGGGAGCTTCCAAGTGAGAGTGGAAACTGGCCATCTCCTGCACGGAGGGCAGGAAGCCACGCAAGAAAGAGGCAGGCCCTCCCAGCTCAGTATGCAGCAAATACAATAAGCGAGGGACTTACCCACAAGGCTTGTCCTGGGTGTCTGCAAGACGAGTACATGTCCACATCCGCCAGCCAGAATCTAAAGTTTACGTAGAGGCCTTCCCTGCGTTTGGTATTTATGCCACCAGATGATCTCAATAACGCATTACTCCCCAACGCCGGGTCCTTGAAAACAACTTCAGGGGTGGGGATGTAGGCAGAAGGTATATTCCAAAGGCCTGTAAATTGGGAATGATAAAAACAATTCCAACCTCATGGTAAAGTTTTAAGGATCCAATGAAATAATATATATAAAGAACTTAGAACGGTGCCTGTCACAGAAAAGTGAACTAATGTTAATATATATAAATATTAATATGTGTAAATAATATGTTCACAATATGTATAAATGTTAATAATGAAGAACTTGAAAGGCAATGTAAAATGATTAATTGCATGAATTCTGGAGTCAGAAAGACAGACTGGGGTAGCACTTAGCACTCGTCACTCACAGAACATTGAGAGAATTACTTAACTTCCTTATACCTATAAATCAAAGCCAACACCTGGGAGGTATCTAGCCAAGATGCAAAACTCTTAGCATAGCTCCAGCCACATAGCAAGTACTCGAAGAAGTTATCTATTCTTTTTTTTTTAATGTTTTTTTTATTACATTATGTTAGTCATCATGCAGTATCTATCCTTTTTTAACCATTAAAGAGGCGATGAGAGTCCTAAGAATTTATATGGGTCAGGGGAAATTAGATATTATTTACTCCTATAGAAAAACATCCCAAGAAAGAAAATGAGAGTAAAATGTAAATAGTTTATTTTGGCTTTGGGAAGCAAATAGCTAATGCTTTGGCGGTCGTAGAGGTGGTGGTGGTATTAGGGTGTGTGTGTGTGTGTGTGTGTGTCTATTGCCTTTGAAAATATAGCTTTTAACTGTTTTTAAATGAGACTGGCATCTGTGGAATTTGCATGGCTGATACACTGGCTTCCAGCCTTTCCATTCTTCTGCATGTAATTGCTACAATCAAGCAGGGCCAAAAATCTCTCTCCATGCAGTCACTAGCAAGACTCCTGACTCTGAGCATTAAAAATGTATTTAGTCTATGAGGCTGTTTGGCTTTGCAGATAATTACAAATGGCAGAAGCATGGTGTGCTAGGGGAAGAGAGGCAAGAGTATGAGGAAGCTAGCCCAGAAGGCTATCTAGAATAAAACCAACAGGCATTCTAAGCCATTGACTTACTCATTGGCTAAAAGCACTTTTCAAATAACATATGTTAATTCTCACAAAACATTCTTGATTACGATTATTCTATTGATGAGAAAAGGACGTTTCAGATATGTTAACTGATTTACCCAAAATTTCATAATGAGGAAATTGTGGCACCTCCTTGGTATCTACGTTCTCTGTGCACATTCTAAACCATCTTACTGCATGGAAAGTGTGTATCTGAGGTTTTAGGTTATTGGTGGTGACGGGCAGAGGTCTAATGGGTCATGAGAAAGATTAAACAGTAGGGTCTCCAAACAGAAGTGAACTAAAATGTATCACTTCTGATACATGGTCACGAAATTCAGTGAAGTGGTTAACTCTGATTCTGCTTTAGGGATGTCTTTATAGAAGCATCTTTCGGTTGATGTGTATATCTCTTTTGAAATATTCATTAATCTATTGATCACTTCTCAAAATTGAAGAAACAGAGGGAAGCCATAGGCTCATGTAAATGAAGTTTCTGTTCCAGCTCAGAGCATTGATCCTTAAATTTGTCTTAACTTTTTCAATCCCATTGGCAAGACTCACTTCAATGCTTGATAACACCAAATTCTCTAAATCTTTAAAACTTAAGCCAGGGGCGCCTGTGTGCCTCAGTCAGTTAAGCATCTGACTCTTGATTTCAGCTCAGGCCATGATCTCAGGATCCGGGGGTTGAGCCCCATGTCCAGCTCTGCCCTCAGTGGGGAGTTTGCTTGGGATTCTCTTTCTCCCTCTGCCTCTGTCCCTCTCCCTGCTCAGGCACCTGTGCTCTCTTTCTTTCAAATAAAAAAATAAACCTTAAAAAAAAAGCCACACAAAGCTTAAGCTAGAAGACATTGAATAATCCAGGGGGTACTTGAGGTATATGGCTGCGTGGGGAGTTGACCAGATGACGCGGGGACACGTGATAAAGCAATATGGAACTGCATGGCTAATCCACTTTACCGGCTCCCATCTTAGACTGTACCTCTTCCTTTCATGTCCAGGACCCAAAGCTCAAAAATACTGGGGATGAAAGAAGCCAGCAATTAGGTGGGGTGGGGGAGAAGCAAGGAGCAGTATGGAAAAACGGAGGGAAGTCATTCTGCTCTGCTTATCTTTTCAACCATAAATTCTGACTCTCTACAGATGTCCCCATGTCCCCATGCCCAGTAGCCTTGTGCAACTTTTGCCTGGAAATCACATGAGTCAGTTTGGCCTTTCCTGCCATGTATGGTAGGAGAACCAGGATCTCCTTTTCCTCCAGAAATCCAGACATTCTTTGGAAACATAGATATCCTTTACTCATCCTTCCCTCCCATTTCCGTTTTCTGATCAATTCTTATTCAATTTTTAACTTACTTCCTCACATCTTAGACCCCTTTCATTTTCTCTAAGCCACAGTTTGGATACAAATACTGTTAACTTTTAAAAATGCCACTCACATAGGCAGCTGCGTGTAGCAGACTTTTTGATGAAGGTCAAGAGTACTGAATAGGACTATACAGATCATGGTGGAGTCAACACTTAAAACACTGACATGCTGCTTCTCGTAAAATCCCCAGCATCCTTACCGCCATCTCCTGGATGACCTTATCCCTTCAGATACCAGACTTCCTATTGTAGGACAAGCCCCATCCCATCCTCGCCCCCCTCACTGATTTTCCTGTCCTCCTTCCATCCCTGGGACCTCCCATCCCATCTTTTTAGGCCACAACCCGAAGCTCCATTGTTTCCTGTGTTTTATTATGCATAATAATTTAGCTTTTTCTTTGTCCTTCTCTTCTTATTTATTCCCTGAAATCAAAAATCAAAATCACATCTATTTGGCAACAAAAGATCACTCTCTCCTCAAACCAATTTTCCTGCCTTATAAGAGCAAAGTCTTTTTTTGTGGAATCTTAATTGGGACAAAATTCAGCGAACGTCCGTTGAAAGCCTATTTTTGGGGGCGGGCAGGGTAGGTAACAGCTTAGAACTTGATCAGTTACCAATGAGCTAGTTTGAGCAAAACATAAGAAAATGTTGCCAGTTGTATGACCTGTTTTTTCTTTTTAAAAACAATGCAAATCAGAAAGCATTAAGATCTATCAGGAAAACCTGTTTAAAAGTGCTTCACTCTTGTTTTAAGAACTAAAGTCTCAAAGGCACTTCTGAACTTTGTGTATTTTGAAAGTCTGTGTCAAATGCTTCTTGTCCAGTGGAATAGTTCCTTAGAGGTCAGATGGGACATTAAAAATATTTGTAGTTACATTTACTCCATGTGTAGTCATGGTGTAACTAGTAAAACCGTTACATAAATATATAAGAAATAGGTGAGCAAAAAGAACAGCAGAAGCAGGTGAGTAATTAGCTCTGAAAGCGGTAAGACCCTTGTGGACCGTGCTGAGAACTCCTGACCCCCCAAAAGAGGGGTCTCCACAAGTAATTTGAAAAAGTTCAGCAAATAGAGAATATGGATGTTTATCCAAGGATGCTAGTTCTTATAGTCAGCTAAGTAGATGGGAAGAAACAATTTTTTTTTTTTTGGGTCCTAAAAATATTCCCAAACTCACCCTGCCCATGTGCTCACGACACACATTGCAGCGTCCTGTTCTGGGTTGCACTGCCTTTCTGGAAGACTGTGGTTAGTGAGAAGAGCACTTTGTCTGATGCACACTCCCCAGACTCAAGACATCTTGCTATTCTGAGCATGAATGCCCCTGTAACCTAATATTTCTATTGAATTTATAGACTGATATTATGAATACATGTTGGGTAGACAGGCATGCGGCTGGGTTAAGAGTTCTCCAACTATTGATCTCAGCACAATAAAGAGTACGTGGTGCCACTGGAAATTTGATTTTTATGTGATGGAAATGTGCTGAATCATCGATTATAGTTATACCCCATGTGTTTCAGGGACATTTATAAAGCTGTGGGGCCAAATCAAATCAGACTTGGAGTATATAGAGAAAATATTTGCAGAAGGCATCGGGGGGTCATCAAAAATATAACTTGAAAGAACGACGTTTAGGGCCTTTCTGGAATAATGCTGTGCAGACCACGGAGGCGCTTAAAACTGCTTTGGGCAGACCTGCATTAACCAAATTCCTAGAAATCAAACGCAAAATAAATAATTTTACTCATGTAATCTATAAGAAGGGCACAAAATAGCTTACAAGGTCTATGAATAGCTTTAAAAATTCCCAAACTCCAGGCAAATAGAGTATGTCCCTTACATGCACACCTGCTCCTATAAAAGTTGAGAGGGTAAAATAATTTGATGGTTTGGGAATAAGTAGGTTTTAAAAAATTCTTGATATGGCATTATATTAAGCAAGAAACTAGCAGACGAATACTGAGGTATGAAATCTATAACAAATGCATGGAATTCTTAAGTGATTGATGATAAATGCTATGGTGTACAGCTGGCAATGGAGAAGCAGTTACTATGGGAATACAGATATTGATGATATGAACTTAATCGAGCCCTCAAATGTTAATTGGAAAAGCCTCATGCAGAAATCGGGCTTTGTTGTGAATATTTGTTACTTAGTTTCTGATCTGTTGAAGAAAATGTGGTGACACTAGCAAGCAGGCTGCTTGAAGTGATGTCACACATTGCAAAGGCTCGCCACCCTGCCTGGCTTGCAAACACACTGTCTGCGATATGTTTCCTTTCTGGATTATCTCACTTTATCAAGTCATGTGAGAAATCCCTGGGGAGTGGCCATTACCAGAGTGTAAAGTATTGGACTTTGAACCAAGAAATCCATAGTCGAGACTTCACTTTTCTATAACCAGACAGATGACCTTGGGCAAACCATTTAATTTCCCTGGGAGCTTGGACTAAATAGTATTAATAATTCCAGTTTATTATATGCCAATACTCTGCTAAGCATACTTTCTTATCTCATTAATAACCCTTTTAAGTAAATATACTCTCCATTGACACAGAGAAAAAAACTGAGGTTTAGGAATGTAAGAAAATTGCCCGAAGTTGCAGAGCTAGTGAAGAGTAGAAATGGGCTTTTAATTGAGGCCTGTTTGTTCTAAGTTTTAAGATCCCTGGTAGATCTTAATGCTTCCTGGTTTGCATTGTTTTAAAAAACCTGTCCTATAACAGTCTGCAGCACACTCAGCATGCTGCCTTCCTAAAGGAGCAAGCATCTTCTAAGTTAGCTTGGTCACATGTGGTTAAAAGCATAGACTGAGACCCAGAAAGCCCAAGTTTAAATCCCACTCACTAGCTTTGTGACTTTCCGTAAGCTACTTGCCCTCTGTGTGTCTCGATTTTCCTCTGTAGAATGGAGATAATGTTAGCATCTCCATTTTAAAGTTGCTACAAAATATAAGTAACACATTTGGAAGACTGATGCCTATGTGCGATATCAGCATTAACTCTTACTTTCTCTGGCCCAACATTTATAGATGTACACAGAAATAGGTGAAAAATACAATGGAATGAGTGAAGAAATATTTATTAATATTTTAATCTAGTGTTAAAACCTGTGCCAGGTGTTTTAGGAAATGTAATTTTAAAGAAATACTTCCGCAGTCCCTGTTCTAAACAATAATCATTCCACAGAGGGAAATCCCTACCCTCCCAGAACTTCCCTTTAAAGCATTAATGGCCTCAAGGAATTCAAACTCCATGGGAGAAAGTAAAGTTTCCCACAGAATGTTCTAGACTCAGAGACACCCTGCTCACCATCAGATTGCACATTCTCCTGCCTTTTATCCTGTGTGAGTATGATGTCAGGTAAAGCATATATTTTTTCCCATTTTTTTTGAAAAATAGTAAATGATGTATTACTAGTAATTCAGTTTTCTGATTATTGCGTTTTAAATGTGTTCTTTCATTATAGATTTAAAAATATTGTGAGTCTGTTTATTCGTTATG